>NW_018224704.1:548-17314 GCF_001263595.1 Phalaenopsis equestris | reverse complement strand
AGGGCAAGCCCTTATAGTTAATTACATCTTAGATAACCGAAGTCACCTAAGAAAACTCTCGATAAAAATCAGGAAATTTTATCTTCAAGGAGGTCAAAGGATAGGACTTTCAATGATATCAAACAAAGATGTGTGAAAAGTGATTAGCTCAAATTTGGAACATTTATTGTAGAATCCAAAAAAGGAAGAACTAAGGGATGTCATAGATCCGGAGGAAAACCTCGGTGACTTCCCAATCTATCATATTGCTTGGCTTCAATTTGAAGGAGAAATATTTAAATGTTTTATATTGATGTTTCATCCTCAGATTTTATTTATTTAGGGCTTATATTTGTGTGATATGATCACATAAATAGCCTGGAAGATGTGAGGATTTGGGTCGTGACGAATTACAACCGCAGAATCCTAAGACAAGTTAGAGCTTATATTGTACAACAGAGCTATACAAAGACCTAAACATAAGGTGAGGATTTACGTTTTATAAGAAAACTACCTCGAAGTCCTATGGATTTGTTATTTAATTCTAAGGAAATAAATTTGTTTAGCTAAGAAAGACATGTTTTGCTGTTGAAGATTGTCGTGCTGCCCACCGTGCTAGCTCCAAGCTCCTCACCATGACAAGTTTAAGTTTTCTAATGTGTCAGGTCATGATGTCAAATCAGATGTCCCTATGGTTGTAGTTCCTTAAATGTTATGGGACATATTAAAGTTGAATAGAGCGACACCGGTTAGGATCCTACGATTCCCTCTTTTTGGTACCACTATTTTTTAATGGATTCACTTAGTCCAAATGAATTTACTAAACTCAACTTTAATGTGTTTCATACTTTCATTTACACTATGGGAAGCCTCGTTAGCAACCGTAGGTTACCTTCTCTGAGGGATTCTCAATCATCCAATAGAGACGTCATAATTTAGTTGCAATTGTTATTTTTTGATGTTTGCTGTTTGTGATTAACTTTTAAGTTGTCTTATATTTTGAATATTGTGGCGGTGAGTTTTATCTTAGTTTATTTCAGTTTTGGTTTAAGTTTTGGTTTATGACTATCCTAACAGTTTTGGTTTTCATGTAGGGTGACATCTTTGTTTAGCATGCAAGTTTATGTTTTTATTCACACATGGAGGTGAGTAAGTACAGTAACATACTTAAAAGTAAAGTATAGGAGGCGAGAGATGCAGGTAAAATAAATTACAATAAAAGTGTACCGGATGGTCTTCCCGTCTTCTTCAACTAAAACTCAAAATGCATGTGAGAGCATTTTATGTAATTCAGGGAAATAAATTTTCAGTGATCTACCAAATCCTAAATCATATCTTGGTGAACCCCTATTAATTTATTTTAGGATGGTTTCATTAAGCAAAACATACTTAGTTTAGTAGATCTCCGAGGTATCAAAAAGGTTGGGAGGAAGAAGCAGGTCTATGCTTCCCTCTCTCTACCTAATGAAAAGTTTCGAGCTAATTTAAACTTACTATGTTGCTTAATAATTTATCCTGTAAGTACCTCTAGTGTCCAGTGAACATCGATATTTTAATTATCCATAAGAGCAGGGTAATTTTCATTTGTCATTTAATTGGTGAATTATGTGGGTGAATACCCTTAAAAGGTGCAAGTTGATGCTATTAAGAACTTAGCCAATTTCTTCTTTAACTTGGGCTTGTAGTGTTTTAAAGGTGTTCAATTTCTATTCACATTCTCTTTTCTTATCCTCATTTAACCAAATTTGATTTAGCCTATGTCACTATTAAGCCCTTAAGACCCCAGTGGAAACTTTAGTAATTTTTGAAAGAAATTGAATTTTGAGTGATAGTAATTCATCATCAAAATGTTTGATGTCATTTGAACACCAGGTATGGGTATTAAATTTTGATTTAGCCTATGTCACTATTAAGCCCTTAAGACCCCAGTGGAAACTTTAGTAATTTTTGAAAGAAATTGAATTTTGAGAGATAGTAATTCATCATCAAAATGTTTGAATGTCATTTGAACACCATGTATGGGTATTAAATTAGTGAGTTATTAACATCCAAACTCATACCCCTAAGTCTAGGATCATTTAATTTAATAGATCTCCCAAATTTTAATAATTTAAGAAATTTCAAATTTATCCCTTGATTAAGAAAAGTCAAATTGGTTTCTACCAATTAATTCCTTATGTTTCAATCATCTGAACATGCTAATTAAGATCGAAGATTGCCCATTTCCCTTTCTTGAATTAAGCCTAAATGTTTATTAAAACCAAATTTCCAAAATTATACCTTTGCCCCTAAGGCTCTATCACTTCATAATTCATCAAATTTAATTCAAATGACATTGGAAATTTTATTGTACCTCACTCATGGGTCAATTAAGACATAAAAGGAGAAAATGTGCTTTACATAAAAGGAGAAAATGTGATTTTTCAAAATTTAGTCTAATTTATATAATTATTTACATGCAAAAATAAGATTTTTCAAAGAAAATTCAATAACTTGACCAAGGTAAAGCCTAATCACTTGAAATTTCTATTGGATGTACACTTAGACTTGAGAACCACTTGGACCAAATTTCATGATTTTTTGAATTATCAGAATTATTTTAAGTTCTGGAGTATTAATTAATTATGAAATATTTTAAAAGTGGAAAATTAAGTTTTGCCTTTTTATTAAATCTCTTTGAGGTCAAAGAACCCAAAGAAATAAATTTCATATTTTTATGAGTTGATTTTTCTTTGAATTATTAAAATATTTTTAGTGAGAAATTAAGGAAAATCCATTTTTAGCCTTTAAACTCTATTTTTGAGCTTTAAAATTCAATATCGTCACTTAGAAAATTAGGAAAAATATTTTAATTGTTCCTAAGTGCTAAGAAAATAATATAAAACATTTCCATGAATTTTATTATTCTTGTGATTTTTGTCATTTTTTAATTATTTAAATATTAAAAATAGAATTTTTTATTATTTAAATATTTAAGATATGCTTAAAAATGAAAATTTTATTTTAATTACATTTTTATTTTTAGAAAATTTACATAGAGCTCCCAAAACTAATTTCATAAATTTTTAAGTTGTATTTTACTTATTATGTTTATTTTAAATGTTAAAAATGCCATTTAGCTTGGAAAATCAAATTAGGTTATCAAAGGAACTCTAAAAATTTCATAAATTTTTAAGTTGTATTTTAATTATTATGATTATTTTAAATGTTAAAAATGCCATTTAGCTTGGAAAATCAAATTAGGTTATCAAAGGAACTCTAAATGTTTTGAAATTTTTATGGGGAGTCCTCTGAACTTTAAATTACAGTGGAAAATTAAAGGAAAGTCATTAAGATTTTTATTTTTCCTAAATTAATTTTCTTTTTGCTTTAGGGTTTTGTGAAAATTAGGTGTGTTCTTAATGACTTAGCCCATGACAAATTTTTCCTAGGGTTCCCTAGTCACAATGAACCTGCCAAAATTTTTTTGGATTTTTCTATGTAATATGTTAACTATTATAATTAATTTTTATAATCAGATGCATAAACTTGAAAAATATGGATATTTGTCTATTTTTTGTTTTAAGCTTTAAAATTCAATATCGTCACTTAGAAAATTAGGAAAAATATTTTAGTTGCTCCTAAGTGCTTAGGAAATAATTTAGAATATTTTCATGAATTTTATTAATTTTGTGAATTTTATCAATTTTTTATTATTTAAATATTTAAGATATGCTTAAAAACAAAAATTTTATTTTAATTACATTTTTTATTTTTAGAAAATTTAGATAGAGCTCCCAAAACCAACTTCAAAATTTTTTAAGTTCTATTTTACTTATTATGATTATTTTAAATGTTAAAAATGCCATTTAACTTGAAAAATCAAATTAGGTTATCAAAGGAACTCTAAATGTTTTGAAATTTTTATGGGGAGTCCTCTGAACTTTAAATTATAGTGGAAAATTTAAAAAAAAGTAATTTATATGTTTATTTTTCCTAAATTAATTTTCTTTGTGCTTTAGGGTTTTGTGAAAATTAGGTGTGTTCTTAATGACTTAGCCCATGACTAATTTTTCCTAGGGTTTCCTAGTCACAGTGAACCTGCCAAATTTTTTTTGGATTTTTTTAAGTAACATTTTAATTATTATAATTAATTTTTTTAAATCAGGCGTATAAACTTGAAAAATATGGAACTTTGTCTAGGGGTCTCCTCAAACTTTGGAAAAATCAGGGAATATCCCCCATGACAGAGGCATTAATATGCCAAAATATCAAGCCATGATAAAATATTTGAATGCATGGAGAATCAAAATACTTAGAACAATATTTATTTAATTAAAAATAAAAATGCATCTAATAAACTTCAAACCATTTCCACATTGTTTTCCTCTACTCAATGAGCACTAGGATACTTTTATTTTATTTTTGTGATTTTCTATGCAAAGATATGATTTTTAAAAGTTATGGGAATTTAAATAAATAGAAAATTCCATATTTTCTATTCAAACATGCGGCACCGCATCAACCTACAGCGGCTCCGAAGCTCCATGTGGCGTTCTCTGGTTCGACGCCGCCATCCACCTCAGCACTGACTCGGCCCACGGTTCATGTATGAAGGCGCTGTCTGGCTTGATCTCGTCCGTCCATCTGGTACACACTCGATCGAAGGGCTCCCCGTCATCATCCCCGATAGCCAAAACCCATGACCGTTAACCTTAAAACCTTAAGATCTCACTCATTTTTTCAACTAAATGACCTCGGGTTTGATCCTATAGACTCGTCTAAGTGAGACGAACATATCCACACGGTAAACATGCCATTAAATTGGATTTATGCAAGTGTAGAATTAAATGAAGCTCGAGATAGTGGGGGGGTTTATACCTTTACTCTGAGAAGGGAAGCTTCAATCAGAGGCTATCGGTACGTTTGTGGAGGTCCAAGGAGGCTAGGGATTGAGCCTCTTACTGTGGTGTAATGTCTAGACCCAAATTTGATCAAGGACGAATTTGGGTGTTGATCAAAGTCTAGGGTAGAGGCTCTCTATAAGGGGGCTTTTATGGGGCTTTGTCTTCTTTCACTGTGGTAAAGGTGTGGGTGAGTTTAATTTTATTTTTATAAAATTTTGAGGCTTGGAGAGTTCTTTCCTATCTCTGGCAAGGATTTGAGCTCAAAAATTGAACTCTGGTAAGGGGAATTAGGGCAAGGAAGTGATTGGGTTGCACTGAGGAGGTCTCAAAGAGGCTATAGGAGCAATTTAGAGGGGTCTCCTTGAGAAAATTTTAGCACCTCTCTCTTGGTCGTGAAGGGGCGAGAGTGTAGCTCAGGGCCTGGCCTTAGGTTCAAAAGTTTGCTGAGGTGGTGGGCTGAGAAGCTCTAAAGTTTAATTAGTGTGAGCTGGCCGCAAGAGTCGAGAGTCAAGATTGGGTTTGATTTAGGGATGGTGGCCCTATGTTTTAAGGTGCTTAGGCTATTAGGCCGGCTGGCAGGGCTAGGGGAGGTGGCTAGGAGGCTAAGTAAGACAGTGGGAGGGTTAATTATGTTTAACCTTCAATGACAAGTGACAATGGGGGAAATTTTTGGTTAAGGCCCATAAATGGGCATGAATCCCTTAATTTAGGAATTCAATGGTCCATATCTCACCATGGTTTCTCTAAGGGGGTTTAGCCTAGTTCATGGAGTGATTCAGTGGTTGTGGTGTCATAAATTTGGTGGCTTTAGCGTGGCTAGGCTAATTTTGGTGTATGGGCCCAATGTTGGTCCAAATGACCAAAGGTTTGGTTTGGGTTAGGCTAGCCAAGACTTTAAGCCCAAGTAATTGATCAAAATTGTGTAGATGATTGTAATGAAGGTTTTTGGTGAAGGATTGAAATGATTTTGAGTTCAATTGGGGGGTTGGGCATGGCTTGGTCAATTTAGGTGCATGTGTTCAATTTGGGTCATATTGGCTTGAAGTTGGGTTTTGGTTGGGCTAGCCATGACATTAGAATCAATTGATTGATCAAGATGAAATTGGGCTCAAAGTATGGGTCAATTGGGTTTGGGTTTGGTCTGAATTAAGTTTGTTAATGATGAATTTGAGTTTAGAATTAAAATTGGGAGAAAATTGGTGGGCATTAGGGTTGAAAGTCATATTGGCCAAATTAGGTTCAATTGAAGGGTCTAAATTAATTTTGGAGACATTTGAGATGATTTTTAAGTTTGGGGTGCTAAGGGTATTTTTGTAATTTTGGCAATTTTTGGGGTATTTTGGTAAATTTGGCATTTTTGGGTGTTTTTGGGTAACTTGGGTATTCTTAAATGGTTTGAAATGATTTTTGAACAAACTTGGATACTTTTGGTGAATTTTAGGATTTTGACCAAATTTTGGGTTCCAAGGGTATAAATTTGGGGTTCCAAGGGTACCTAAATAATTTGGGGGGTTAGGGGCATAGGGCCAAAAGTTAGATATTTTGGTAGAATTGGGGTACCAACGACCATACACGAGTTATGGACCAATGGAATCTTCATTTGGGTCCTCTATGTACTGGTCTTAGCTAAACCCCACCTTAGGGCCAGTGAGTTTAGAAGACAATCTACATGAATCTCCCAAAAGATCAAGGAATCAAAGTCAAGAATTTTTGGGTTTAAGGTTGTGCGTGTTTATGAGTGAGAGTGAGTGTAAGTGAGTGAACAAGCCAAAGTCAACCCTAAGGTCAATTACTCATATGGGGACTCATCTTGAGCTTTCTTGTACTGACCCCACCTACTAAGTGATTGTGCTGACCCCACCAATATGTGAAACGTCAAGTTGAGAAAAGAGGAGTATAGAATTTCTAATTGTGAGGTTTTCTTTTCTAGTTTTCTAGGAATAGTCAACAGGAATGTCCTATGGCTAGACCCTAGGCTACTAAAGAGGAAAACTAAACCTCAACCAAAAGTGAGGTCAATAAATGGATCCCTAATAGGTGTGGTGTGTTGGGCAAGCACACCGCGCGTATTAGCGTTGATAGACTCTTCAAGTTGAGTAGAGAAGAGTGTAGAATTTCTAGTGGTGAGGGTGCCTTTTCTATTCTTCTAAGAATAGTCAATAGTAAAGTCCTATGGCTAGACCTTAGGCTACTAAAGAGGAAAAACTAAACCTTAACCAAAAGTGAGGTCAATAAATGGATCCCTAATAGGTGTGGTGTGTTGGGCAAGCACACCGCGCGTATTAGCGTTGATAGATGAGACCAACAAAACCAACATAGACTCCTAAGTCAAAAAACCTAGAAGGAGGTATAGAACTATGTGTGCTATTTATTTCCACTGGGGAATTAGCAAGTGAATATCTGATCGGAATCAAGGAGTCAAAACTCTCACTATGGATTGGAGAGTAGGTTTGAAATTATCAAGTTTCAGGTGTTGATAGAGGATGGGAATCAGTATGTAGATGCTGACCGCAAGATGGGAATTGAAATTGGGTATTACTCTCAGAAAGAAGGGTCGAAATATAGGTACTGAACTCAAAAGAAGGGAATCAGAATTCAGGTATTGACCTCGAGGTGAGAGTTGCAAATTAAGTATCAATCTTAGAAAGAGAGTCAGAAGTTAGGGATCAATCTCAAAAAGAGGAAATCAAAAGTTAGGGAATGACTCCGAAATGAGAATTGAAATTTAGGTATCAATCTCAAAAAGAGGATTGGAAGTTGGGGACCAACCTCGAAGTGAGGGAATCAGATGTTAGGGACTGATTCCAAAATGAGAATTGAAATTTAGGGATCAATCTCCAAAAGAGGATTGGAAGTTAGGGACTGACCTCAAAAGGAGAGAAACAGAAGTTAGGGATTGATTCCAAAATTAGAATTAAAATTTAGGGATCAATCTCAAAAAGAGGATCGAAAGTTAGGGACCGACCTCGAAAGAAGGTAATCAGAAGTTAGGGACTAATTCCAAAATTAGAATTTAAATTTATGGGTCAATCTCAAAAAGAGGATCAGAAGTTAGAGACTAACCTCGAAAGGAAATTAAAATTTAGGGATCAATCTCAAAAAGAGGATCAAAAGTTAGGGACCGACCTCGAAAGAAGGTAATTAGAAGTTAGGGACTGATTCCAAAATTAGAATTTAAAGGTAGTGATCAATCTCAAAAATAGAGTATCAGACTTAAAAAGAGGATCAAAATATAAGGACCGACCTCAAAAGGAAATAATCAAAAGTTAGGGACTGATTCCAAAACGAGAATTGAAATTTAGGTATCAATCTCAAAAAAAGGATCAGAAGTTAGGGACCGACCTCAAAGGGAGGGAATCAGAAGTTAGGGACTGATTATGAAATGAGAACTGATATTTAGGGATCAATCTCAAAAAGAGGATCAAAAGTTAAGGACCAACCTCTAAAGGAGGGAATCAGAAGTTAGAGACTGATTCCAAAGTGAGAATTAAAATTTAGGGACCAATCTCTAAAAGAGGATCCAAAGTTAGGGATCAGCCTCCAAAGGAGGGAATCAGAAGTTAGGGACTGATTCTGAAATGAGAACTGAAATTTAGGGATCAATCTCAAAAAGAGGATTAGAAGTTAGGGATCAAACTTAAAAGGTGGGAATCAAAAGTTAGGGACTGATTCCTAAATGAGAATTGAAATTTAGGGATCAATCTAAAAAATATGATCAAATTTAGGGACTAACCTCAAAAGAAGGGAATCAGAATTTAGGGACTGATTTTGAAATGAGAATTAAAATTTAGGGATCAATCTCAAAAAGAGGATCGAAAGTTAGGGACCGACCTCGAAAGGAGGGAATCAGAACTTAGGGACTGGTTTTGAAATGATAATTTAAATTTAACAAAGTGTTTGTGGTGTTGAACCCATAGATATGTGTTATGTGAAAAGGTTGACATTGGCAAGGAAGATATGTAAAATTTTGTGAGAATTAGTGCAGACGAGGACAGTCACGCTGCGCGAGCAAAGAGTAAAATATCTCAAAATCGAAAGAATCAACTCAACAGATTTATTTTCTTTTCTTGTTACTTTTATCACATTTAATTATCAAAATATGTTTTCAAAAAACTTTTTTTAAGAAAAAAATTATTGATTGATTTTTTTTCTTCAAAAGAGTATTTTAATTGAATTTTATTATAATCAAGTTCTTATTGTTTTATTCTTTGTTAATTATAGTGTAGAACTAACGTATGGCTCTGTGGCTTTTATCCATCGCACAAGAAGGGCAATTGAACAAAAAGACAAAATTCTAAAAGAGATTTCATTAATCTGCTCAAATAAGTGTTACAGGTTGAGTGCATGCCAAAGCCTCAAAAAGTACAATTATGCTGACTGCATCAAAGTACATCCAAAAATATCCCATGCTGAGTACATACATAGATTGAGTATGTCTAATACATATCATATCAAATACGATGAAATGCAGTAAAAAAGAATCCTCTGAGTGTTTGTCTCTGGTGAGGCAAGCTCCTGATTGAGCCCACCTACTATGCCATGCTCCAAGACAAGAGTTCCCTTTGCATGTGCTTAGAGGTGCAACCCTCTCATAGCTTGTACAGTAGTAGTTTTTCCAGTTTCGGGTCCGACTGGAGTCCATATGGAATTTTGTTGTCATCCATTCGTTGGAAAGTCACAGACACCCTACGGTGTCGCACCCCTAGAATGAAGTGTTTGGCGAGGTCTGCTCCATTTCCTCTAAAAACTAGCACTGAACCTACTGGAAGTGGAATCTCCACGGGTCCTCTGAACTCGCCAGTGCCAATGATATCAATCTCTTTTCCAAACAGAATGTTGTGCAGAAAGGCCTCACAAAATCATGATGGTCAATGTGCGGGGGTATGCAGTTGTCTTCATCATATATGTTGATTATACAGCTGTTGGGAATAAAGTCAACTGACAGTATGCTCCATAGGACCATTCTCATAATCATCCATTTTATCATGGGTGGTAGTGGGTCCACTTGATCGTGTCTCAGAATTCCAAGAGGATTTCCTTATTTGTCTTTAGTGAAGTTGTAACACCAGCCACATTGTATGGTGATCCTGCCCTTTCTGCGCATCCATTTTTGTGGCTCGAAAAAGGTTCTTTCTATCAGAAGGCCCGCTCGACCTCTGTCCGTTAGGTCAAATATACAATTGAGAATACTTCTTTTGTCACTTTCGAAGAAGACCCTTGTGTATAGCTCCAAGCCTTCTAATATATTGATGAATCTTCCTTGAACTTCTTCATAGACTTCAAAATCCCTTTTGTTTACTTTACTCATTTTGCAGTATTTTGCCGTGGAGATTATCATTTACTTTCGAGGGTACTCCCTCATTTCAACATCGGCGGGTGTTATTTCTGTCTGCAACGGATTGTATGAATCTATATCCAATGGGACATATGCCTCTATATCCAACGAGACATATGGTTCCTCCATTGAGTAATCAGCTATCTGAAATCTATCATTAGTGGATGTGTACTCCTCCAAAGTACTGTAGTTCTATAGGTGGAGGACATTGCAGTCCGAGCACTCCACAAATGCCCCTATAGCTGATGTATATGCCCCTATAGCTGGTGTATGTGTAGGTATCTCGGCTTTGCATGTCAGGTAACCCCGTACAAAGAACACTGAAACTAAAGGTATCTCTGGCTCTGTAGTAAATCCAGACTCATCGTCTGTAGTAGGTAGGTTAGAAGAGGTATCTCTCATGCCAGGATCGTAGATATTCCCCTCAGGAATAGGGGTGAACAAGTTTTCTTCCTATTTTTGGCGTGTTCTTTCTTCACGTAAGAAAGCCCTATGCTTTCGGTGGTTGGTGTTTCTGCGTTGAGTTCTCCGCAGCGGTGCATCTGGTAGTCTTTCATCATTGGGAGCGACCAAGCCCCTGGTTGGAGTAGCTATCATGGACGTCATGCGACTAGTCCCCTCCATCGGGTCTTGTTGTACTATCACATTTTTTCCCTTCAGCAAAGAATTATCTCTGGTGCTTAACCTTAGTAGCGATGGCAGCCCTTCTTTTCCTGACGGCTAACCACATCCATCAGAGGACCCTCATAGTCCATGTCGAAGTTTATGGTACCATCCTACGACACCATTTCCTCATTGAGTGTGAGGTTCTAGTCATCTTTAAAAACAAAGATCAACCTCTGGCCTGACATTTCTCTGCAGACGACAGGAAAAATATCAGTGAGCAGAAACTTAGCGTGAACAAGAACAGAACAAAGTATTTATTAAAGAGGATTTTAATTTATGTTGATGAGAAAATTATTTATTCATGTATGTATTTTTTAAAATTTAGTAGAATATCAAATTAAAGAAAATAAAATTAAAGTGTATAAATTCAAAAATTTTCATTAAATTGAGGTTAATTTTATTACAAAATTTTGGATTTGGTCACAAATTTTGGATTTGATCACAAACATTTGACCAAATAAATAACCCCAGAACAATCAAAATTTTAAATTTTCAAATCAAGCATTGTTAGGCAATGTCAGGTTGCATAGTATGTCTTCAGGTATCGTTCGTTGATTGGAAGCATGGGTCTCTCACCACGAAAATCTATTAGCTGGTAGGCTCCTCCTTCATAGACCTTTTCTACGACAAATGGTCCCTCCAAATTTGGCTCGAATTTTCCACCTATCTTGCAGCGTGTAAGAATGAGTCTTTGAGCACGAGGACAAGGTCACCAACTTTGAATGCCCTTGGGCGAACAAATTTGTCAAGAGCTTGTACCATCTTTGCTTGATAAAGCTCTAAATGTTGTTGTGCTTCTAGTCATTTTCCTTCAAGACTCTCTAGTTCTTCAAGTCTGATTTTGGCACTTTCTTCTGTTGTAAGCTAGTTGGTGATAGCGACTCTGAGAGACGACATCTGAAATTCTAACAGTAGTACGACCTCAAACTCGTACACGAGCATCTAGGGTGTGCACTGAGTGGGAGTCCTGAACGTTGTCCGTTAGGCCCACAAGGCTTCTAATAATTTGTTGTGCCAACCTATTTTATTTTTGTCTATTGTGTTCTTTAAGATTTGTACCATTATCTTATTGAAGGCTTCAAAGCTTCAGCAAGACCATTTGCTCTGAGATAGTAAATTATAGAGTATTTCCAATCTATCCCATGTCTTTTGACAAAATTATTGATTTTTATGCTTTTGAAAGTTGTCCCATCATCAGAAATTATTCTGCACGGTACTCCAAAATGGTAAACAATTTGGTTTTTAGAGAATTGAAAGACGTGTTGTGTCGTAACCTCTCATAACAACACTACCTCTGCCCATTTAGAGAAGTAATATGTAGTGACAAGTATAAATCTGTGTCCTTTTTCGGAAGATGGAGGGTCTATCAGACCTATTATGTTCATGCCCCAACACTCGAATGACCACGAGGCGACTATTGGGTGTAGCACATTTGGAGGTTAGTGAAAGACCACCCCATGCACTTGGCACTGGTGACATCTTGTAGTTGCATACATGCAGTTGGACATCATTGCTGGCCAATAATATCCATGTCTCTTGATCTTCATTTTCATCTTTGGCCCTGACTGGTGAGTGCCACACAATCCAGTGTGTACTTATTTGATAATATTTTGTGCTTCTGCTTTGCTTAAACATCGTTGCCACATCTGGTCGAATGATTTTCTATAGAGAACATCTCCTATTAGAACATATGACATAGCCCTTTTTGTTATGTGGTGTGCCGCTGAATTGTCTTCCAGCAACTTTCCAATTTGCAAATATTTTATCAATGGCTTGAGCTAATCTTCATTGATATCAGCAACCGCAATCATCATTTCTTCTTCTTTTCCGAGCTTGTGTAGATTATCAATATCAACTTGAGATAAAATTTGTCAACTTGAGATAAAATCTATCTTCCTCGTACTGTGATGTCGATGGAATCCTCCGGGGAACATGTTAATTCCTTTGCAAGTTTTGCTAGAGCTTCAGCATTAGCATTATCTCTTAGAGGAATCCAGTAAAAAGTTACGTTGGGAATCTGCTTTAGCAGCTTCATTGTGTATTGATGGATTTCTGCTAACATTAGCTTTAAAATCTTGTATTGTTCGGCGATTTGCTGGATTACGAGTTGAGAGTCACCGTAGATGACAATATCTGTTATATCCACTTAGATTGCCAACTCCAACCCGGTAATTAGTGCTTCATATTTGGCTTCATTGTTAGTGCATGGCTCTATCTGGTGATAGGAGAACTTCAACATACTCTTATCTGACATGATAAAGATCAAACCAATCTCTGCTGTGCCCGGTATAATTGTGTCTGATCCTTTGTCTTTTTTAGAAAATATGTTTTTTGGCTGACGAAGCTCTGTCAAAGTACATCTTCCAGTGTTGCACACTGTAGATTTCTATTTACAATACTTGTTAATCTGGTGACTCGTCATTAAGTGGGGACCCAGCTGGAAGTGGGTAGGCAGCGAGAAAGTCTGCTAAAATTTGTCCCTTAATAGCACGGAGGGGAATAATAGTTATATCAAATTGCAACAAAATCATTGACCATCTTGCTAGACGTCCAGAGAGTGTTGGTCGGGTCACCAAATATTGCAATGGATTAACTTTCGAGATTAGGGTAATCTTATGAGAAAGCATGTAATGTATAAGCTTTTGGGCGATGAAAATCAAAGCTAAACAATGTTTCTCAATTGGTGATATACCTTATCTCCGTTGGTATTATGCGGCAACCCGGTAATTAGTGCTTCATATTTGGCTTCATTATTAGTGCATGGCTCTATCTGGTGATAGGAGAACTTCAACATACTCTTATCTGACATGATAAAGATCAAACCAATCTCTGCTGTGCCCGGTATAATTGTGTCTGATCCTTTGTCTTTTTTGGCTGACGAAGCTCTGTCAAAGTACATCTTCCAGCGTTGCACACTGTAGATTTCTATTTATAATACTTTTTAATCTGGTGACTCGTCATTAAGTGGGGACCCAGCTGGAAGTGGGTAGGCAGCGAGAAAGTCTGCTAAAATTTGTCCCTTAATAGCACGGAGGGGAATAATAGTTATATCAAATTGCAACAAAATCATTGACCATCTTGCTAGACGTCCAGAGAGTGTTGGCCGGGTCACCAAATATTGCAATGGATTAACTTTCGAGATTAGGTAATCTTATGAGAAAGCATGTAATGTCTAAGCTTTTGGGCGATGAAAATCAAAGCTAAACAATGCTTCTCAATAGGTGATATACCTTATCTCCGTTGGTATGGTATTATGCGGTGGGTCAAGTAGTATAGTGCGTTTTCTTTACCCTCATCATTTACTTGGGCTAAGAGGGCTCCAAGAGAGTCATCTAAGGCCACTGTATAAAGTATCAAATGTTTCTCTGGGATAGGGGCTGCCAAAACAGGAGGTGTCATTAAATACTGTTTAACATTCTCGAAGGTCCGCTGGCATTTTTCTTCCCAAAAAAATTTGGCACCTTTTTAATTAATGCCGAGAAGGGCTGACACCTACCTGAGAGATTAGAAATAAAGCGTTTCAGATAAGCTAACTTTCCTTAGAAGGAACGTAGTTGCTTTAAGGTTTTGGGCGGAGGCATTTCCAAGATAGCTTTAATTTTATCCGAGTCAATCTCGATTCCCCGATGACGAGCAACGAATCCTAGAAAATTGCTAGAGGTAATGCCAAAAGTGCACCTTAGGAGATTCATTTTAAGGTCATACCATCATAACCGTTCAAACACAATCCTCAAATTGTACAAATGGTCTATTTTTTGTTTGCTTTTGATGACCAAATCATCCACGTAGCATTCCACCTGGTTGTGAATGAGGTCGTCAAATGTCTTTGTCATAGCTCGTTGATATGTTGCTCTGGCGTTCTTCAACCCAAATGGAATCATTGTGTAGTAGAAGATTCTGATTGGTGTTCTGAAGGTTGTTAGTGCTGCGTCTTCTCGAGCCATATTGATTTGGTCGTACCTTGACGATCCATCCATGAAGGAAAAAATTTCATACGTTGAAGTGATATCCACCATCATTTCTGGTATCGGTAATGGAAATTTGTCTTTGTACACGCTTTATTTGAATCTCTAAAGTCAACACAAACACGTACTCAACACAAACACGTATTTGTCCATTTTTCTTCTTAACTGACACAATGTTGGCTAACCACGTGGGGTATTGCTTTTCTTTTATAAAGTTAGTGGTTATTAACTTTTTCACCTTGGCTATGACTTGTTGTTCTATTTTGAGTCACATTATCCTGTTCGAGACTCATTCTTCTTGAGACTTGTTTTACTGGGGTCAAACATTTGTCCACCCTGAGTTTATGAATTGCAACTTCTACTTACAGTCCTTACATTTCATCGTAACTCCATGTGAAGAAATCTTTGAATTTTTTTAACAATTTGATCAATTCTAAAGATTCTTCATCGTTGAGTAGAGAACTTATAAATGTAGGTCGAGGTTGTTCTTTCGTCCCGAGGTTAATTTTCTTCAATTTATTGATAATTGATTTAATTTCCTCCTCAAATTCTGGCGGAGCATCTTCTATTAGCCAATCAGTAAAGTCATCCTTTATATCAAGGCAGTTCTCTTATGATTCACTAGTAACAACCATGCAAAATTCTGAATCATCGACCGATCCAACTGTACCAAATCTGAGACCCTCTTTCAAGTTGGGAGTTTGACTTTTAATATCCCATAACTTTTTAAAAAGTTGTGATTTATCTTTTGGCATTTGTTTTGGCAAATATCACTTTTAAATTAACTTTTGTACACAATGCGAAAAGTAACTAAAAGGCAATTCCATTAATTCATTAGGATCATCATCCAAATTTACATGGTTTTCATGATTAGTAGAGGTAGAAGCACAATAAAACTTTATCGGCTTTGAACCAGCACCACATACTTCCTTGACCACTAAACTCTCGACCTTTTTAGGGAGAATCGGAGTAAGAGCCATGGTATTCACATAGTGGTTTATCTGATCGTACATCATCTCGTATTTGTTGTACTCCACATCTTGTAAGGATATTTCATACTGAGGTTTTCGCGGTTTTGTCATCATTATTTGATCTTCAGAACTGTCTTCATCATCAATGTTGATGGTCGGCCTGGTCCGTTCAATAATTAAATTGGTTCTTCCTCGTCCAGTTCCCCAGCCTCAATCTCGAGTGCGCGAACACAAAGTATCCCCACCAATTTGCTACAAACGAGTGGCGAAAAATTGCTGAAGAGGAGTTGAATGGCTTCCTCTTTGTGATTCTTCTGAATTTTCACTTTAGTTTGTCATAATCTCACGAGAGAAGACAATTTTATTTGGAGGCGCATAGTAGGCAGCATCTTCATGAATACCGACTTCATGAACTGAAAAAGATTGTATATACCCCTTGATGCAATGCTCTTGTCCCTCTTTGTAGTACTTGATGCACTGGTGTAGAGACGATGGAACCATGTTGTGTTCATGAATCCACGGTCGACCAAGTAGAGCGTTGAAAGAGGTCTCAACATCGATGATATGAAATTTAGCAATTGTTACAAGTTCTCCAACCTTCATAAGCAATGTATGATCCAAGGGCTCTCTCTCCCTTTTGGTTGAATCATCTTAGCATCATGTTATCTGCCATAAGTTCCTGAGCTTCAATGTCCAAATAGGCCAATGTCTGTAGACTCATTAAGTTGAGGGAAGCTCCAAGATCTACTAAAACTCTGGACAACACAAATCTTTTGATGTAATAGAGATGTAGAGTGGACGGTTATGATCGGAGGTACTGAGCAGCAAATCTTTGTCTGTAAAGGTTACCATAGGCTATTCTTTCAATGAGCAAACTTCATCAAAGGATGTTCTGGCCAACTAGGCTAAGCAAATCTCTAGGTCCAACAAAGCAGTAACCAGAGACTCTCTCATTTCCTTTGAC
>NW_018224704.1:0-538 GCF_001263595.1 Phalaenopsis equestris | reverse complement strand
GAGCGTCGTAGATGTGTAGTTGACAACAAATTTAAGCCCCCTGCAATGAAGCCAAAAACTTGATGCAACTTTTAATATGCAAGAATTTATGAACCCAGATGTATATATTTATAATGATTTTGTAAAGTCACAATTTCAAACCAAGTATACGTATCACAAAGTAATACAGGGCTCTAGTGGAGTCCCGTTTATCAATCCCACAGGGAAGCGAGGTAAGAAGTCCTTAGTCAAATTCTAGTCTATTACAATTAGTCTTTAGTTTGGAAGTGCAATTTAAGAGGTTTTACTAACAGATACTCCTAAATGTAAGTCTTAAGTTTAACACAACTAATAACTACTCCTAAATGCAAATATTAATCCTAAAGATAACCCTTTTTGGATGAATTGGTTTGGAGAATTT
Source organism: Phalaenopsis equestris (assembly GCF_001263595.1). NCBI lineage: Eukaryota > Viridiplantae > Streptophyta > Magnoliopsida > Asparagales > Orchidaceae > Phalaenopsis > Phalaenopsis equestris. The sequence continues at coordinate 138 of NW_018224704.1, read as the reverse complement.
TGAGATATTAAAAACTACTATTCTTATGTAATGAATTGGATAATGTAAAGAAATAAGATGCATTAAATATTGTATGTGCAAAATAGGAGTAATCCTATTCCTTACCCTTTGGTTCAGGCATAAAGAGCATTGACTAAT
>NW_018224703.1:0-5419 GCF_001263595.1 Phalaenopsis equestris | reverse complement strand
GATGATATTTGAGGAATATTGAGATTTTTAAGTTGCTGATAATTAAATCATATTTTCAATATTTCAGTTTCAACTCTAAAAATAAGTGCTCGTGGAAGAACTCTCAAATTTTAAGGTATATTTCTTTCTTGTCTTTCATTCTTTTTTTATTTCTCTTAAAATAATTTTGTTTTCCTAATTATTGGGATTAACTTAATCTTGGTTGGTAAATTTCATTGCTAAAATTGAATTAGCCTTCACATTTTAAAGTTTAAATTAATGATTTTAGGTTTATTAATATTTTTGTTCTAACATTTCTTTCTTTTATTTATTTCATGAACAGGAATACCTAAAAAGTTTCGCGATTGCTAGAATATTCTCATCAGTAGAGAAAAATTAGGTCTTAGCTTAAAAAATTGATCTGATATACAAACAACAATAAATGATAAAAGAGTATAATACTTACGTGAAAAAATCATAATGAAAAAAAAAATTATAGGGTCTAACATAGTCCAAATAGTCTAATATATAATTGAAATTAGAGAGTTCTACACTTTTCAAACTTGAATAACAATAAGTCATAGTCAGACTACAACAACTGATGTGGTAGCCCACAATTATTGGAGGTTATTGGCTTTTATCTTTCTCTATAAATATAAATTTAGCTCTGAGCTCTCTCTCTCTCTCTTATCCTAAATTGAAAAATGAAGAATTATTTAGAGTTTGTTTGAGAGCCATGTATTGATAAATTTAGATAAAATCTAAGAATACTATATTGGATGATCTCTATTAATTACATTTATTAAAGTATAATCTTTATCATTTAAGTTTCTTAATAACCTCAAGCTTTGTTGATCTTAGACTCGTTGGTTTTCTTAAATCAAACAATTCTTTTCAACTATAAACATGTTAAATTTGGAATTTATTCGACATTTTGTTTAATATTTTGAAGCTTTCAATTATACTTTAATTTTTGATTTGGGCTTATCTGAACTCTGATTGAATTATTAAAATGTTAAGTTTGAAAATAAATGTGCTAAAATCATAGCTTCTATGACTTCAAGTTTGAATACGAAAGTTATCTTGCCCATAGCGTGTACACAAGATGCTTTGAATTTTTTGTGACACATCGATGCTCTAAGTCCATTTAACAATTCAACCATGCATATGACTTTTAAAATTTAAAATTATTTAAAATTATTTTTAAAAACACAAATTTTTAAAAAGGTTAATAAAATTTAAAAATCAGCTTAAATAAAATCTAAGAACTTATTTGGTTATTTCTTTATCATTAAAAATAAGTTTGAGTAATTATAACTATTGTTTAGTGGATTAATCATCTTTGGGACTATTGAGGAATTACACTCAATCAATTTATAAAAACTACAAAAAAAAATAAATGCTCACTAAGCTAATATTCATATTTTAGCTCATCCTTCCATTGAAAAATAGTTCAAATTTGCTCAGTGAACATAAACTTCATCTTCATGATTGCTAGAAAATGATTAAGCTAATAATACATAATACATCATAGTCATTGTGTCATTGTATCACATCTTTTCATGATTAAATTATGTTTAATGTACTCCTACATTGAAATATTTAATTCAGCATCTAATTTTTTTTGAAAATAACTCAAGCATTTACTTTATTTTTTAATTTGTTTAATAATTTTATTATTTATTGATTTAAAGCCAAGCAATTTTAATTAATTTTATGTAGGTAAATGTATGATGGTAATGATTAAAACATGCAGCCTCATCACTTAGTATATAATATACTCATACATTTTCATCACTTACATAATTCACCAAATACTTTCTTTTATATTATTGTGAAGTCCAATTTTAATAAAAATAAATTAAAATTTTAAACTACTATTTTGGTATTCAATCAATGTTTTCATTATACTTTTACTTGAAATTCAAATTAAAAAAAAATAATTTAAAAAAAACATATAATTTATTATATATTTGATGATTTTCATATACTAAATTTTTCTTAAAAATTCATTATTGTTATGTAAATTTTCTTAATTTTAAGATCAAATTCAGTGATTTTGATGACTAAAATACTGTGAATGAAAGTTATGTGTGAATCAATCAACAAATTATAATTTTTTGGGGCATGAAAAAAATAGGGGAATGTTGCGTCTTAAGTTTGTCAATTTATCAAATAATGTCACGCATCAAGTGAGAGAGATGTGTGACTCGAGAGTTTGAAAGCACTTAGTACGCATTTACTTTTCTTTTTTTTTTTCATTTTTGAAAATTTTGAGCGCCACATCATAACAACGATCGAAAGAAAAATGTATCCACAGTATAAAAGAAGGAATCACTTAAATCTAGTGGGTAAGGTTTGAGTCTAATCATAAATTCAACTGACTTGAAATTGTTTGGATTGAAGCCTACTCAAATATTAAACGGGTCAGAAAGTCCTACTTGAATCTGACCTACCTTCAACCTAGCAGTCTAAACCCAACTCATATAACGAATTTTAACATAAGATATAACAGCTTTCCAGATCAATTACGTGTCGATTTCGGGTCAATATCGAGTCCATTTCAAATCAACAAGTCGATTTGAATTCACTAAAAAAGAAAATATCATTTGATTTAGCATTTTCTTTCACATTGTTTTTCCTTTTAACACAGTACTGAGTTGGATAAATGGTTTTTTAGTACTGAGTTGGATAAATGGGACTTGGATAAATGGTTTTTTTTTTTTTTACAAAATGATACCATAAAAAGATTCTTCTTTTTTTCTTAAGACATTTACATAAGCTTGTCAGCATACCCTCACATCTACAAAGGTAAGAATGAATTGTATATAAATAACCACAAAAGTTAAGATGGCATATATGTAAAAATTGAAGTTTTAATGTTAGATATGCAAATACATAGACGTTCAGAGGCATGAATGTTAAGGGGAACGGAGGAGACATGACAGGCAATATGAGAAGAGAGCTCAGCGGGCATTCAGTCAATTAGTCGCTTCACCATTGCCGGACTACAGAGCAACTGAAAATCCTAAAAAGTCAAAACTATTATCTGCTTGATTGAGGTAGAGAAAACAATATAAAATATAATTAAAAAGAAATTTTTTTTTTTTACAATTTGGGAAGAACATGAAACAGAGAGCATCATCGTCGTCTATTTAAATAGATAATTTGGCAATCCTAAAAATGCGATTTTTAGGACGTGCAGCATATGTAATTTCCAAAAGATTAGATTTTTATAATTTGAATGGGGAAGAAAAGAAAACAAAAGAAGAAGAGAACGACTGCAAATGTAAATGAAGGGAGTTTCACAGTATAGATTGAGAAAGAATATGAAGCAGACCTCCATGGCGGCAGAGAAGGCTGAGAGAGGACAGCCGAAAGGAGCATGAAACAGAGAAATCTTCACACGTTTTTCTATTTTTTTTTCTAAGGCTTTGGATCGACAAACTGGGGCAACAGAGACATGCTAAATGCCAATTGTATCATTGTATAAATGTAAATTACAACGTACTCTACAAAGGTCATTTCCCGCTTTTCATTAGTATGGATGAAAAGACAGAAATAGTCCTCAAATTCACAAAGAGTTCACGTGTGGCTTGATCAAAAGGGGCATTTACATAAGTACAGCCCAATTCCTATGTACACATATCAAATACCTGATTTTTATTTTCATATCTATAACATTCAAATATTTCCTATCATATAAAAATTAATATCCTTTTAACTTTTAAAAATTAAAATACATCGTTACATGCATTTTTTGCCAGCAAATCAAGCTGAATTCTTAGGATATATTTATTAAAGTTATGATTAAATTCGCTCAACATAAGTAAAATAATCAGACATATGAATTATAAAAATTAAGAACAACTTCGGTCTTTACTAAACTAATTGATAATTAATTTTAGAAGCATTTAACTAATTACTTATTAAAGAATAGATATTAATACTCTATCAACATATAAATTTACATTTAGAATTTTTTAGGAACTCTTATTTTATTTTTGTGATTATTAAAAAAATGACATGTGATCATGCACTTCAAGCTTCACATGTATTTTTGTTCCGGGGAGATTCACATTTAGATGCAAATCAAATTATTAACATGTATTTATTAAAATTATGATTATTTAGTTGTACATTAGAAAATAATATGTTATATGAATTATAAAAAATAATTTGAAAAAAATTAGATAAGACGAAGCTGATGTTTATTTCCTTAAAAAAGTACTTGGAGAAAGTATCGTAAATTTAAATTAAGAAATTTTTTGTGATCGTTAATGACTTGGATGCCCCCGCATTCTCTGCAGCCGCCACTATTAGCAAGCAAGGAGTAAAAAGAACATTTACATAAAACTCCCTTTTTACTTTTTAAAAATTAAATCAAACCTTTTCATGGGAAGGTAATGTGCATATTTGTAAAAAAATGAAGTTTTGGTGTGTTGGATGTGTAAATAAAAGAAGAATTTGAGTGGCATTTATGTTAAACCTTCTATTTCTAAATATATCCCGCTTCTCTTCAAGCTTGTTTCTCCTGTCCATCTCATAAAACTCTGAACTTTCTCTAACGGAAGAGAAAGCCAGAACTAGGGTTGGCATCTCCAAGTTTTCTAGATCAAATAGTATGATGCCCGACGGTTTCCCCGCCGGACTAAGGGTTTTAGCCATTGATGATGACTCCACCGTTCTCAAGACGTTGGAGCTTATGCTTCTCAAATGCGGGTATACAGGTTCGATTCCCTGCTCTACATTTAAAAAAAAATTATTTTTTCTTCTTTTCTGGAGTTTATTTAGTTGGTTTGTTAAATTAATTTGCAGAGATTTGTTTGATTTTTTAGTTTGCTTTTTGAGCGATCTGTTTTTTTCTGGAGTTTGTTTAGTTTGTTTTTGAACCATCTGTTTTTTTTTCCCCCACTTTTATGATCTGAATATTATGCCTGCTTGCGATTTGAGATCTTTTGTGCAACTCCCTGCATTTCATTTTCATTTGCTGAGATTTGTTTCATTTTCATTTTTCTGGTGCAACTTTTGAAGGTGAATGTTTAAGGTGAATGTTTATAAGATATTGTGAATGTTTATAAGATATTATTATTATGTTTATTAAATTAATTATGGAAAAAAAGCTTATATATGATGAACTCCCTCGTACTCTACCAAGTTCATTTCCCGCTTCTTAAAAGTAAGGATCAAGTTAAAGACAGAAATAACCAGTAAATCCCCAAAGAGCAGTTCTGCTTTGGCTTCAAATACCTGATTTTTATCTTTTGTATCTATAACATTCAAATACTTTATATCATATAAAGTTAGTATCCTTTTAACCTTTAAAAATTAAAATACATCTTTGCACGCACATAAGTTCAGGTGTTGGATATGTAAATCTTCCTATTTCACAATAGTTTTTATTTTACAATTCAGCTTTTTTTAAATTTGTATTTTTTTT
>NW_018224702.1:0-1576 GCF_001263595.1 Phalaenopsis equestris | reverse complement strand
AACTTTTACCTCGCTTCTTCGTGGGATCGATACTGTGTTTTTAAAGAAAGTCCTATATTACTATAAGTTATTTGTGCATTTGCATAGAACCCATAGTGTGTGAACTAATTTATATATTTTATACAACATTTAAAATTTGCACATTAAATACTCAATATAAATTGGGTCAAGTTTTTTGCCATATTTTTGAAAGCTAAATTACTACGTAACTTCGGGTCGGGTCAAGTTTTTTACATCGTCTCAAGGGAATTAAATTGACATAAAACAATTGACATAAAACACGCAGAAAAACATCACACACTATGGGCGCATCAAGTTTTTGGTGTCGTTCCCGGGGAAGCTTGGAGAATTTTAGTTCAACCTGAAAGACTTAGATTTAGAAGTTATAGTATTATTATATAGTGTGTTTAATTATTGTGTATTTATTTTAAAGAAAATTAAAAATACCAAAAATATTTTTGATATCTAACCTATTAGTTATGTCTTTAAATTTGAATGTGTGGTTCGGGAGCTGCAGACCTTGGAATTTACGACTCTGATTTAAAGAGAACTTTCACGAAGATGATGAATCAGAAAAGTCTCTATGAATTTAATGTAAAAATGACAGATCGACAATATAATGAATATCTGAATTTGGATTATAATGCTAGATGCTTTAAAAGATTAAACCCCAAGAGAGTGGTGAATTTTCATGAAGATATGCTTACTATTTTAATTTCTCAGGTTGCAAATATTAAGAGGAAGTTAAATCAATACATAAAGAATTATCCTCAAGGTCCCCCACTTATTAAGAAAATTTTATTTAGATAATTGATTAAGCCTAATTATTTTAAAACTAGCCATGAGATATACGATCCTTATTCCGATTATTACAATCCATGTTGGGAAAATCATTTGAATTTTAACATGAATAATAATTTTGGAGGAGAAAACCAATTTTGGGAAGATAATCAATTTAATCAGACATGTAGTTGGAATAAGCATGGCTATTATAATAAAGAACTTTCTTTTCCTAATAATTTTAACTTCAACCCCCAAATGAGGAGAAGCATTTTTTAGAAGAGGTTGTTATTCAAATGGAGAGTGAGTTGGAGTGTCAAGGAACCACAATAAGGAATATGAAAAACCAATTGAGGCAGATTATTAACTCAATTAATAATCCTCCTCAATTTAACTCCAACCCACAGGATGAGGAGAAGGAATTAATGTTAGAAGAGGATGTGATTCAAATGACAAGTGAGTTGGAAAATCAAGAGGTCGCACTGAGGAATATAGAAAATCAACTACGACAAATTATTTATGCAATTAACAGCTACCCCTAGAGATTTTACCTAGTGACCCTGAGATAAACCCTAAAGAGATAAATGATGAGCAATATAAAGTTATCGAACTAGTATTTAGAAGAGAATTTGAGGATATGTTTCAAAAGAACTTTGAGTTGAGAGATGAGGATAAGGAGATTGAAAATCCAATGGAAGAAATTCGTAAGGAATTAGAAAAACCTATTACCTCAACTATGATAAATATAGAAAGACCATGTTTACCATTTAAGTACCAAGGGGAAGAATTGAAAGTC
>NW_018224701.1:6440-9070 GCF_001263595.1 Phalaenopsis equestris | reverse complement strand
CAATTCAGTCCCTAGACTCACTAAATTTTACCCAAATTGGTTTTCCATCAACTTTATCGTCATTTCTTTGAATGGAAACTGGTCTTTCTATGAGTGCTTTTGGATTTTTTGTATGAGTGCTTTTGGTTTTTTTTTTAGAGCTGATTACCTAATGGCACCTCAAATTAACGAGATTGACCATCCAGAATTTAAAATGCCTCTACGCAAAGCTTTTGTCCATCAATTTCTGTCTAAAGAAATGACAAAGTTGACAATAGGACCAAATTGATTCTAATTGGGAGAGCTGAAAGTTTAAATTAAACAGCTAAAAAAGTTTTGCATTAAGATACACCATAGAACTTTAGATGCCAATCTTATCATGGAAGGTTTACATACATACCACTCAATTTCTATGTATATCTAACTTCAATTTTTACATATATGCCACCTTATCTATGAAAAGGTGTTCTTCACTTTTTAAAATTTAAAATAGTGATATTTTTGATGTGGTATGAAAGATTTGGGTGTTATAATGCAAAATTTGGGTGTTATAATGCAAACTTTAGGTGTTAGATATGTAAATACATAAGAAATGGGTGGTATGTATGTAAATGCCCTTTTATTATTTTCTCCAAAATTGTGTATTGGAACTACTACTTCATCCATCTCCCTTTTGAATCTTGATATGTATCCTTATAACATATTGTGTTCGTCTAAAACTTTGAAAATGACTAGACACATCTCATTTTCTCTCTTTCATCTAAATCAATGTATTATCCAGCAAGATGAAGAACTGCTGCTCGCTAATTTTCATACTCCTACCATCACCAGCACCACATACCCTTTACCTAAAATATCACACAATTTGGGATTAAAAAAAATTCCATTATTATTCAGACAAACATTATTTGTTTTGATTTGGATTTTTATTGATATAAATTTCATTATTGATGTGGTATGAAAGATTTGGGTGTTATAATGCAAAATTTGGGTGTTATAATGCAAACTTTAGGTGTTAGATATGTAAATACATAAGAAATGGGTGGTATGTATGTAAATGCCCTTTTATTATTTTCTCCAAAATTGTGTATTGGAACTACTACTTCATCCATCTCCCTTTTGAATCTTGATATGTATCCTTATAACATATTGTGTTCGTCTAAAACTTTGAAAATGACTAGACACATCTCATTTTCTCTCTTTCATCTAAATCAATGTATTATCCAGCAAGATGAAGAACTGCTGCTCGCTAATTTTAATACTCCTACCATCACCAGCACCACATACCCTTTACCTAAAATATCACACAATTTGGGATTAAAAAAAAATCCATTATTATTCAGACAAAGATTATTTGTTTTGATTGGGATTTTTATTGGTATAAATTTCATTTGTTAAAATAACCATATTTATCCAGGGTCAAGGTTATGTCACCGCGGAAGAGGTTGAAAAAAGGCTTTTTTGGTCGTCTGGTCGTGCCATGGATACCCTGGAGACTCTTCTGAAGGTCAGAATCTCATCTTTAAATACTAGAATTTGCATCTTATACTAATTTTTGTAAAAATTTGGCAATTCAGGAAGGTCTGTCCATGATTGATGACGGGCATAGAGACGGCAAGCGACGATATTGGTTCCCCTGTGTTGCTTCGATTTCTGTCACGACTGGACTGATCGGTTGAGGAGCTGAGGCTTTCAGATTTCACTCTTGAAGACTATAAGCTGACAGTTATTAGACTGGAAGCAAAAAATCTTGTCCTTTACTCGTAGACTCCAATAAATTAAATACGCCATTAACAGTTACCTTCACTATTGGTTCAGATCTACCACCATCTCGAAAAAATTGAGGAAAAAGCTCAGCTCTCTCATAAACAATTTTATCCATCATAATGAAGTGATGAAAGATGCATACTTTAGTTTGGATTACTTTCACCAAATCCAAAGAAAATGGTGGACTGGGTCTTCTCAATATTGATATTTTAAACTTCATATGCAAATCCAAAGTCTTTTGTATCTATCAGATCGGTGCAACGCTAATTATGATCCCCTATGGTACAATATGAAGCTCACAATTTCCACTTTTTGAAGTGAGTTTATGCAAGTGACTACCAGAATTAGGGCGTGCTTTTCTTTTCAAGTTAACTGCAAAAGTAATTTATATTTCTCTTTTGATCCTTGGTTGAATGGTGTATCTTTTTATGAGTTTTTTTGGGAATCACTTTTTCTCATGGTTTTCCCATTCATACTAAACTTTTTGATATTATTACTGACAATGCTTGGCTCCTTTCTGCTAATCCTAGTGCTTTGGATTGTTGCTGGCAATTTATTCTCAACAGCCTCATTGAAGAACAATATTACATATGGCAAGGTAAAAACTGCTACTCTTATAAAGCTGTGTATTTTTTTTCTTATAAGGATTTTCCTAAAAAATATTGGAGAATATACATTTGTTTCAAAGAGCATGCAATCATGCTTGCTACTATTATGTGAAAAATTTTAAGAGGGATTAAAAACATACTATATTTATTTTAATAAAGGGCTCCAAGTAAGTCATCATTGTGTTCCATGCCGTTCTTTAATTGAATCTTAGGGTCTGTTTGGGGCACCTGCAGCTTATTTACAAGGAGACTACTGATAAACAACTTATCCTGATA
>NW_018224701.1:0-6413 GCF_001263595.1 Phalaenopsis equestris | reverse complement strand
TGATCCGGATAAGCTGTCTGGCTGTTTGGTTGGCACTTATGGAAAACAGCTGATTCTGAAAAATTGACCATTCTGCCCCTGGTCTGAATAAGTGGTTTAGCTGTTTGGTTAATGTGTTATGTAAACAACTTATTTGGAAAATTTTTTAATTAAATGAATAATATGTGCAGCAGAATCTATTCTTTTCTCAACAAAATTAAAGATCACTGTTCAGTCAAGAAAATACCAAAAAAATATCAAAAAGTTGATTTATATTTATATAACTAAAACATATTCGATCACATCAAGCGAATATGTTATACATACAAATGTCAAACACACCTGTACATACTACTACAAAGTATAATAAGAGCCCATAAAAAAGAAAAAATAACAGGTTAAAATGATAAGTAAAAATATGATAATGTTAACTTTATAATATAGCAGCATATCACGGCCCATGCCACCTGCATCTGACACTCTAGAACCCTGAGGAAACTTGTCCGACTGCGATATCGTAGAAACGGAAGAACTCGAATCACATGTGGCGTTCTCCCGTTGTGGTACTATTGAACTCCTAGTAGTTGTGTCCAATTGGGAGCACATAAAAATAGTTCCAGTGTCGGCCCACCTGAAGAATTTGCAGTCGTCTGGTCCTTGTCCCCACCGCGGGCACCTGTAACTAAGCAATTATTTCCCATAGCTACTATAGTACATAGCACTTACAATAGAAGATCTTTCAAATTATTCTATTGATTTGTTTCTTGGCTCACTTGTCCAAAAATAGCTGCATATAGGTGGACATAATGGTTCCGAAAATAATAATTTTGATTTCATTCATTCTTCCCTAACCAAACATCATTTTTCGCAACCACAAAACAAAGAAAAAACATCATCAATCACATTTTTTATCTTCAAATGAACACATCTACTGGAAAAAAAAATAGAACTAACCGGATTTCATGAATGGATCCACCGGAAAAAGCAAAGAAAAATAGATCTAACATGATTTCACGAACGGATCCACCGGGAAAAAAAAAGATCTAAACGGATTTCACGAATGGTTGAAAATGAAGAAGAAAGACGAGACATGTGAAGGAATAGGTATACCTGTTGAAAGAAGTGGTGAAGAAAGAAATGCGAAATGCGACTTCAATCGTGAAATGGGTGAAGAGAAGCACATGTGATCTACTTGTTGAGAGAAAAACAAAAGCTCAAACCGATTTCTCGAACCACAGCAAAGGACGATGATGGAAGATTGAACATGCGAAGAAGAAACAATTATACATGTTGAGAGAAATGCCGAAGGAGATGGAGAAGTGAAGATGCTGGAGAAGAGAAGACAAAACACACCGGATCTTCTCCTAGGACCTCTTAGGGCTCGAGTCTTGCGAAGGAGTAATGGCAGATGCGAGGGAGGGCGGGGTCACGAGAATCGTATGAGGGCAGGGTCACGGGAGTCAATAAGTCTCCCTTCCTAGATCGAAAAAGCGGACCGCGGAACGACCCCCGCGGTCTGCATTTTTTACAAAATAAAAAACACAGTTTTATATAAATTGTCAATAAGTGCTAACCAAACAGCAAGGCGGCGTTTTCAAAACGCCGCCCGCACTTTTAAGCTGCCCCAAACGGGCCCTTAAACTCACTGTGGGTGCGTTTGGGGTAGCGGTGCGATGCCGCACTGCAATTTTTTTTATTTGACAAAATTACGTTTTTCCTTGTTTTTTGAAAAGTTATAGTTGAAAGCTATGTTTTGCCACCATATTTGACAGACTGTGGTAGCTACTAGAAAATTATGGTTTGACTTGAAAAAAAAAAGTAATAATAGCTATCACAAATTTTTGAACATCAACTTCTTCTACAGTTGCCTCTCTAAAAAGCTGCAGTTACTGTAAAGAGTCCTTTATTCTTTGAATGCCGCTTCTCTTTTCTTCTCAAAGCACACATTTCCTATGACTACTTTTTATCTATTTGGGGGAAACCTTCGAATTGTTTTCCTGATACTTCAACTTGTAAAATGATAAACTCTTGCTTTTTATTGGCTGTGCATATCAATGCTCATTATGTTTGGTTAGAAATGAATAATAGAATTTTCAAAGAAACCCTCAATCTCGTTAATACCTTAAAGCATAAAATGATATTTGCTATTAAACCAAAAAAAAAAAAAAAAGGAAAGGAAAAAAAAAAGAAGCAGCATGCGGATTCTTAGGGGAAGCGTCCCTGAAATTATACGCAGGTTATATTACAACTAATTCTATCTGATCCGCTTTGATGGTTTATAGACTATCATTCGGTCTATATACTATCATATACATACCATCTTTTGGTCTTTTTTGAAAGAATCTATGGTGAAAATGGCTGCAACATATGTGATAAATTACATTTCATAATTCATTCACTTATATAATCGAAAGAATATTATCGAAAACATGAAAACTATATAGAGCTATTAAATTCAACAAAGTAAAAGTACGCACTTAAAAATATGTGTATAAGTTCTCAAAATTATCGTGCAAAAGTTGTATAAAGATACACTTGGTTTTTCGCCTTGGTGCTTGTTGCTCCTACTTGGAAGACAACAATGAATAATGAGCAACAAAGAGTTCAGAAAAATAATCAGGCTAATATAAGATTTTTTACATGGAAAAGAAATAACGTGCATATTCGTAGGGAACTGTACATATCTACTCACATAAGTAATAACATGCGAGGATGTTAGAGAACATGAAAATAGAGTACATAGTATAAAAATCAAGATTGTAGTATAAAATATTTATCGTAAGCATGAAATCATAACTATAATAAAAAACATATTCATATGGTGTTTATCGTATGTAATCATAGTAATGTCACTTATTTAATGTATAATATTTAACTATTTTCATGTCTTTTCATCATGGTTGCCCCAAGATCATATAAACTATCAAAAAATGTTAGACTTCCCCCAACATAGCAGTTATCAATAACCCTCTGATAACTACACTTCCTAACAATCTATCACCGCCTAATCCAAATGGTTATGAGAGTTTTATTCTCATATAAATATTAGGAGTCGGAAATACTACATCCTCACATAATGTACTTGCAAACACTTATATAATTGTCTATTTATACATTCATTGTGACATTTAAATCATAATTTATGTAACAAACATTTATAATACATATGTATCATAGACATGAAACATAATAAATGAATACCTACAGTGAATTCATATTATAAGGATAGTAATATGTAGCATATGCTGATTACACATTACATATATCGTAAGAAAAGTAAACATGCATTCATGCATTCAATTGCATGTATCCATCAAATATGCCTAAAGTTCAAAATGCATCCGTGTCAAAATAAAAATCATATAATAACCAGTAGAACATTATTTTTCTCGAACCAACATAAGCTTGTTTCACCTGGCTTGACGGAGCAGCCATACGAAGAGTGCCCACACGCTCGTCTCGAGCTCGCCACCTCGTATATACAACTTGAGGCTCGTAGACAACATTGAGTTTCATAAAATATGTCTCATAATATGCATTAACCCAAAAGTGTATTTTACTTGCCAAAACATATCTTAAAGGGCTTTTCGACATAAATTCGTCTTCCCGACATTACCAATTTCACTTTCCCTCCTTCATATTACCTCAAACCCTACTCACTGATTTAGAGCTAAAATATATTTAGAAGTTTGTAAAATAAATTACAATACTTTTGGCATAAAATCGATGCCTCTGATGGCTACCATAAATGAGAAAAACATGAAAAACAAAGCAAACTTTAGAATGGGAGGGTGAGGAAGGAAATAAGTTTCAAATTTTGTAAAAATAAGAATCGTACCATTTGAATTCGACCACGATACCCGAATAGTTAGTTTCTGCTCCCAGGTGGCCACTCGTCTTTACCTGTTCACGATCTGCACTAGTGTCGGATCACGGGAGTTCCCCAAGTGTGGGAAACCGACAATGGGGAGGGGGATTCGGGGAAATGGAGAAGAAATCGAGAAAGGATAAGGGAAATTCGAAGTTCACTTGCCTTATTAGATGGAACAAATCGAATAAAAGGCACGAAGGTCAGTTATCTATAATGTAAGGATTAATGATTATGTTAATTAGGGTAATTAAAGTTCATTATGTTAATAAATATATAAATTATCCATTTTATTTCTCCCAATCCATTCATAATTAGAATATAGTACTTTGTATGGATTTGATTGATTTCATGAGTATAATATTGTAACACTATTTCGATCGAATTTATGGAGATGAAAATTTTAAGGTATTTTTTTCAATTGTGCTGAACTTTACCTGATATCTTGAAATTTGGGGGTTACAACTTTCTACTCTTGATAAAAATTTCGTTCTCAAAATTTTTAACTTTACTCCAGAGATAGAGATATTTCTGTAGCATTTCTTCCTTTTTTCCAAGTAGCTTCCTTTTTCGGCCCGTGCTTTCACTTTATCTTCACAAAAGGAATTTGTCTGTTTCTGAGCTTTTTAACATCAGTTTCTGAGCTTGTCAATATATGCTAGATTTTTATGTACTTGAATATCTTCAAATAAAATTCTCTGCTCTGAATTTAAAACCCATTTCTTAACATGGAAATGAGAAACACATCGTGTATATCTGACATACCTGCATGTAACACTAATTTATAGGAAACTGGACCGATTTTTTCTATAATTTTAAAAAGACTAGTGCACGTGCGACTCAGTTTGCTTCCTTGACAAATTTGAGCTGTATCTTTCATTGGACTGACTTTAAAAAATACAAAATGTCCAACTTCAAATTTGACAATTTTGTGCTTTGGGTCATAACATTTTTTCTGTCGATCATAAGAAGCTTTCAAACTATCTCTAATTAATTTGAATTTCTCTATGGCTTCGTCAATTAGCTTGGGACCTAACATTTGCAGTTCTTTCACTTCGAGCAATTGAGTGGAGTTTTGCACTTGCTCCCATACAATGCTTCATAAGAAGCCTTTTAATAATATAGATTGAAAGCTATTGTTTTAGGAAAATTCGATCATTGTAATGTGATATTCTCAATTGCCTCTAAAGTAGAGAACGTAAAACCTTAGTAAACCTTCCAACACCTGAATTGTCCTTTCTGATTATTCGTTGGTTTGTCGATGAAATGCAGTGTTGAAATATATCTGTGTGCCCAAACCTTGCTGAATGCCTTTCCACAACCTGGATGTGAATTATCTGCCTCTATCAGAAATAATAAATTTTAGAATGTCGTACAATTTGATAATTTCTTTGACATATAATTTGACAAATTTCTCCACAGAATTTTATCTGTTTGATAGGCCAAAAGTGAGCTAACTTGGTTAACCTGTCAATAATGATACACATACTGCCGTGATCTTGTCTGGATCAAGGAAATTCCATGACAAAATCCATATGAATTTCTTCACTTTTTCATTTAGGTTTCTACAACAATTGAGCAATCTGCTAAGTTTCTGATGCTCAGCCTTTACAATCTAACATGCTTGATATTGAGATACATATTCAACAAAATCCTTCTTCGTACCCGGCCACCATAATGCCAACTTCAAATATTTGTATGTTTTTTTGCTGCATGTTGAACTGTGTAGCCAAAATGATGAGCTTCATTTAGAGTTTCCAGTCCCTAATTAGAATCCCCAGATACTCATACCTGTATTTTATTTATGATAATGCCATCTTCATTAATAGGAAAATGAATCCTCTTTTCTATTTGACATTGATTCAAAAGTTTCTTTTATTCATTATTACCTTTCTGAGTCACTTTAGTTCTATCAGTTAAAGTTGGTTGAACTGTCAGTTGATGTAAATAACCTATATCACATGATCTTCTAACTTCTAATTGTAAAACATCAATTTGTTTAATCAACTTTGGCCTGTGTGTGATAATCTAACATGCACTACCTGTGGATTTACGACTTAATGCATCGACAACTATATTTGCTCAGCCCAGACAATACTGTGTATGGAGATCATAATCTTTGATCACTCTAACCATCTTCACTGCCTCAAATTCAAATTTTTTTTTGTGAAAATGTACTTTAAACTTTGATGATCAGTAAAGTCTTCAAATTTCATGTCATACAAATAATGCCTCCATATCTTGAGAGCAAATACCACAACAACTAACTCCAAATCTTGCGTCAGATAGTTCATTTCATGTGATTTCAACTATCTGGATGAAAAGCTATCTCCTTTTTATTTTGCATTAGAACTAACTCAAGCCTCTTAATGATGCGTTACTGCAATCTGAAATCCTTCTGTGCCTGCTGAAATAATTAAACATGCTGTATTGGTAAAATGTTTCTTCAACTCTTGAAAACTATTCTCACATTCTGCATTCCATTCAAACTGGACATATTTTCTCATCAACTTGGATAACGACATAACTATATGTAAATGTTGACCTCACTTTTGGTTGAGGTCTA
>NW_018224700.1:0-3100 GCF_001263595.1 Phalaenopsis equestris | reverse complement strand
TAAATTAAATTTTAATTTAGAAAATAATAGCATTTTGCCTGTGTTTTTGCTGACTTAATGGAACCTCTAATACTTTTCTCATAAACCCAAAAGCTTTATTTTGATTGATTAAATAAATTAACTTTGAAAATCCTATTTCCTAGATTAAAATAATTATTTAAATTAAACATAAATTTAAGAAACCACATTTTCTCCTATGATGTTTTAATTACTCTATGGATAAGGTATTCTAAAATCTCTTAAGTCACATGAATTATGCTTCATAAGTTATGAGGTGAAGAGCCCAAAGGGTAAAGTAGTCATTTTAGGTTTTTGGTTCCTTATTCACATTTTAGGCTTTTGGTTCCTTAATACAAATTTAGGATTAACTAAAGGGAAAGGGGTAATTTTGATTCTAATTAACATGTTTGGATGATTGAAACATAATGGGTAAAAGGTAGAAACCAACTTGCCTCCTTTTTTATAATAAGAATAATATTATGAAAATTTTAAATTATCAAATTTGGAAGTTAATCAAAGTCAAATGATTTCCAAGTGATGGGCTTAAGCTAGGGAGATCACGTTTCACTTACGATTAAGTCTCCAATTAATGATGATCTGACTTCTTTTCATCAAAATCCATATCACCTAAATTAAAATTTTAATATTTGCCAATCTTTCTCCCATTAGATTTAAAGAGCTTGGTACTGTTCTTGGCTTGATATTTAATTCATTTGATGGGATTTAGAGGACAACATGATTGATGATTAGCACTACAAGCCCAAGCACTACAAGCCCAACTTTAGCCCAACTTTAGTGGTGGGTACAAAAGTCTTTAATGACCTAAACTTGCCTTAAAGGCATTCACCCACATAGCTTTTAAGTGAAATATCAACTGATTAAGTAAGTACCCTATCCTTGAGATGATTAAAATGTCAAAGATTCATCGAGTAATGAGGTAATTTTAATTTGAACTGGGATGATTATTAGAATAATGTGATAAGTTCAAAATGAACTCAAATGTTTCAAGGGATCTCTAAGGCTGTTTGGAGTCAATACTAGAACACCTTAAAATCTCTTGAATATTTTGAAGGACAACTTGAACTTGCTATATTTTGATATAAAATCATCCACTAAGATCTTTCAGGACTCAATAAGTTGCAGTTTGGAGTCTGTTAGATACACCTTCATCTACTCCTGTAATTTATTTAAATTTTTTCAAGATTATATATATGTTGCAAAAGATTAACATTTCAGCTAGAATCCCGAGAAGATGACAGATACACTTTTATAGTGTTACTTAATTTCTGTCATTTTACTTTCGCTGCAAAATATCATAAATTCTTGGGTGTGTACTCTACTTTTCTTGTAATGTCAAAACAACTTTTTCAAAAATTAATCAACATTTCTAAAACCTAAAACAAATTGTTTCAAAGGTAACCATAAATCCTCTGAAATGTCACTAAACTTAAAACGTCCGTTTGAATTTACGAGGGTCCCTCAAAGGAGGTAACCCACAGTTTTTAACGAGATCTCCCCAATTTAAATGGGTTTTACAACTTGTTTAGGCTAAGTAGATTAAAAAAAAATAGTGATACCAAAATGAGGGAACCATGAGATCCTAAACGGTGTCACTCTAATCAGCTTTAACATCACCTATAAGATTTAAATAACCATAACCTTAGGAAACACTTGATTTGACATCATAACTTGCCACATTAGAAAACTTGACCTCTAAACCTGATACTTTTCTTAATCTTTATAATTTGACACTTCTAAACTTAAACTTGCCACGAAGAGGAGCTTAGAGCTAGTATTGTGGGTAGCACGAATTGTGGGTAGCACAATCATTTTCAACAGCAAAACATGTCTACACCAGCTAAACCATTCGTTAGAGTTAAATAACAAAGCCATAGTATTTCAAGGTTGTCCCCCTAGTGCGACATAAATCCTCAACTTATCTTTAGGCCTTTGCATAGCCCTGCTATACAATTTAAGCCCTAATCTATTTTAGGATTTCGAGGTTGTTATTTGTCAGGACCTAAATTCTCACATCTTCCAGGCTATTTGTGTGATCGTCTCACATGAATGTAAGCCCTAATTAATAAAATTGGCAGGATGAAACATTTAAATATTTCTTCTCAAAATTGAAGCCAAACAGTAGGATAGTTTGGAAAGTTACCGATGTTCTCCTCAGGATCTGTGACATCTCCTAGTTCTTCTTCCTTCGGATTCAAAAAATAAATGTTCCAAATTTGAGTCATTCCCCTTTCACACCGCATTGTCTGATCTTTTGAAAAGTCCTATCATTTGAAATTCTTGAAGACAATATCCCCTGAGTTTTATTAATTTTTCTTTATAGGTGACTTCGGTTATCTAAGATGTAATTAACTTTAAGGGTTTGCCTTCATAGGAAACCTTCAAGAACCCAACTTAATATAAACCCTATTTAATTTTTTGATATTAAATAGGGGAACTTGGCGACTTATAATAAAATGGTTTTGTAGACCAAACAAATGTCATACATTTCTTAAATTATTTGATTGAGCCTCATTATCAAGTCATGTGTCTATCTTTTGAGATAAATACATAGCTTGAGGTGTAGTGCTCTTTCATCTAAACTTTGAAAGATATGGGATCAGTTTGAACTGGGCAAAAGGATTTTGATTCCGGCGACCGACAACTTCCACAGGACCCCACTCACAAAAATGTCGATAAGAGGTGACCACTCCTCTCTCTTTCCTTCACTTGGACTTTCCTTCTTCAGAAAAAATTAAATTCTTGCCCCATGCTCAAGCCAACAACTTGACCTCACCAAAACCTTCCTTGGGGTCAGTCTAAACACTCTCACCATTAGGGAACCAAACTCAACCCTTGGGACCCAACCTAGCCCAACTTACCCAAACCTCAATTTCCAATTGGATATCCACCTTGGAGAAACCATTGAACCAAATTGAGTTAACCTAAAAAAACCTCTAGCTCACTTGAACTTAGAGGTGACCTGACCCTGGCCGACCAGCTACCTCACCCGTTGGAAAACACCCAGCTCGAGAAGACTCAAATGGTCAAAACCTAAAATTAAACCCTCATGAGCTGGCTAAGCCCCATTGGCCATTGGAGC
>NW_018224699.1:0-1266 GCF_001263595.1 Phalaenopsis equestris | reverse complement strand
CGGGAATAACACGTAAATAACACGAGAATAACACTTCAATAACACAGGAATAACACGCAGATATTACGTGAATAACACGGGAATACTACGTGAATAACACGAGGATTACTGTTAGTAACGCGGATATTTATATAGGATAACACGGCATGAAGATGAGGATAACACGTGCAAACCACATCAATAATACGGGAATAATACATAAAATAATAAGTGAATAACACGAGGATAACACAGACAATAACATGTGAATAACACAAGAATAACATTAAAATAACACGGGAATATCATTGTCCTAACTCATGATGTAAACCATCAGAGAAACAGAAGAAAAACACGGCAAAAACACGGGAATAACACAAGAATAACACTAAAATAATACGGGAATAACACAGGAATAACCGGGATTACTCACGTGTTACTACGCGCCCGCAGCGAATATTCCTTGTGTTACTCACCGATTAATCGGCGTTATTCTGCGTTACCGCGCGGCTTCTAGCGTGTTACTTCTCTGTGTTATTGTCGATTAATCGGTGTTATTCCTCATTTCCTCGTGTTATTTAAACGATCAAAGATTTCTAAGATTTTTTTATTACAAAGAAAACAGGATAAGTAATATTAGAATATTTATTGTCTGCGGCTCACTCTTTGGTTATGCCCGTGTTATTCACGTCTTACTGACGTGTTACTCCTGTGTTATTCATGATGGATCAGCCGTGGTACTCTCGTGTTATGCACGTGTTACTCCACGTTACTCAGAATGTAGCAGCTGCATTATTCTCCTGTTAGTCTCGTGTTATCCAGGATGAAGCTGATGCATTACTCTCGTGTTACTCTCGTGTTATCCACGTGTTACTCCTGTGTTACTGCAGATGTCGCTGATGCATTACTCTCGTGTTACTCTCGTGTTACTCAAGTGTTACTCCCGTGTTACTCTCGTGTTATCCAAGTGTTACTCCCGTGTTACTCTCGCGTTATCCATGTTCCCTGTATTAAAGCCGTGTTACTCGTGTTATCCAAGTGTTACTCTCGTGTTACTCTCGTGTTACTCAGAATGCAGCATACAGGTAAGGCCAGTTGACAAACATGTAACTCTAGTGCTACACAAAAAAATATTTACATTTAGCTATGAACATTCTGAGTCAGCTATACAAATAATCAATACACAGGAGACCATTAAACTATCACATATACAGTAACCTAAAGAAAATATGCAATGAAAAATTTCACAACTTTAACTAGAAGTCCTTGAAAATAAGCACAGTTCAT
>NW_018224698.1:4676-5243 GCF_001263595.1 Phalaenopsis equestris | reverse complement strand
TAATGATATAAGGTAGGGTATAATTGTGATATTCAATGAACATATTTCCCACTATAATGAGTTTTTGGTAAAATGAGATGATAAATGGTTTAAATTTGTATTGTGCCAAATAGAAGCAATTTTAATTCTCTACCCTGATTTAGTGTTGTAGAAAATCATTGGCTAATCTTAGGTTTAGTCCCAAAATCCGTAGTTAGGCTGGGAGGATACTGACTCCCACTCTAGAGCTCCCACTTCCCTTCCCTGGAAGGCTAACTCACACTTCAGCACCCAAACAATAGGATTGAATTGGGAATTTTTAGTCTGTCACTCTAAAATCTCCAATTATATGCCCGAGAATAATAATTTCCTATTCATTTGCACCCAACTTCCAAGGGCTTTGACCTCCCTGAATCTTGGATGTAATCTTCACTTTAGTTATAAAACTCAACAAATTTTAACAAATCAATTGACCAGATTGAAAGTAAATTAAGATTGAAGTGAAAAGATCATCACAATTTCTTAAATATTTTCATGGCTTCGCCAATTCAAATCACCATTTCACAAATCTTGAGACAAGGAGAAAGA
>NW_018224698.1:4003-4519 GCF_001263595.1 Phalaenopsis equestris | reverse complement strand
CATCACACAGAATTCCTCTTCAAAGTAGCAAGGAGGAAGAAATCTCTCACTTTCCCTCCACTCTTACAATTTCTTGAAGAAATCCTCACAATTGCTACACACTAATGGAACCTCTCTAACCTCTAGGGCCTTTCTAACATCCAGGACCTTCCAGGCTCTCCTAATTTTTGGCCAAAAATATTCTTTTAAAGTTGTGTATGAGCTTTCCCAAGAGTTACCTAAGCATTCCTTCAAAATTTGGCCTTATCCGAAGCTTGAGTAGGCATAATCGTCGATCTTGCCGTCAGCGGCCTCAAGGGCACCTTCGGCGAGCTTCTGAAGATTTTGTCCTATAGTCTCAGAAAAAACTCTCCGTCGGCGGGCTCGAGGGCGCCGTCGGCGGCCTGGTTCAAATCTTCACATTTTGGTCCTTTTCGCTCCAAATTCGCTCCTTTTTGTATCTTTTTGCTCCAATGACCCTAATTCATCATTCTTACAACAAAACATCAAAAATACCTTTCTTTAAAGTGCAATATC
>NW_018224698.1:0-2937 GCF_001263595.1 Phalaenopsis equestris | reverse complement strand
ATAGCGGCGGTTGACTGGTCAAAATAGCGGTTAAAGGTGTTTTTTTGTGATCTCGCCATCAGCGGGGTCGATGACGTCGTCGACGTCGTCGACGCGCTCTATTGGAATTTAAATCCTAAGCCTCGGGAAAATCTCGCCATCGGCGGCGTCTAGGGTGCCGTCGGCAGGCTCTATTGATTTTTTCCAAATTCTAATTTTTTATGATGTCGATCAATTCCAAGCCTTGACGACATGTTTTTAATCATTATAGACATAATTTTACGTGACTAAATGATGTACTTAGCACATATAAACTTTCACAACACAAAACATCACATTTATATATAAATTCCCCCGTCTCTTTTGTCGTGGAGCCATTTCAATCTAATCAAATTATAGGAAAACTTCCAAAAATTACTTCAAATATGCAAATCATGGCTTCTAATAGTAATTCTAAGAGTTTAACATTAGGATCCATGAATTTCTTCCCAAATTTTCTTCACATTCTCATATTTTTTGGATCTCCTCAATGTGGAGGAAATCCATGGTGAAAATCAAATATTTTTAGTTTAGAGTGAAGCTCTTACCTTGAGATCCGCTCAATTCCGGTGTCAAAAAGCCTTGAAATCGCCTCCCAATCCAAGATCTCTCAAGCCCTAGGTCAAAAATGGTGTTTTTAGGAGAAAGCGGATGATGAATAGTGGCGGTTGACTGGTCAAAATTGCGATTAAAGGTGCTTTTTCATGAGCTCACCATTGGAGGGGTCAATGGCGCCGTCGGCGCGCTCTATTATAATTAAATCTTAAGTCTCGGGAAAAATCCGCCGTCGGTGGACTTTATTGATTTTATCCAAATTCCAGATTTTTGTGATTTCGATCAATTCTAAGCCTAAATGACATCAGTTTAATCATTATAGACATAATTTGAAGTGACTAAATGATGTACTTAGCACATACAGACTTTCACAACACAAAACATCACATTTATATATAAATTCCAAGGGGTACAATATACGTTACATAAGACACCTAAGTTTTGTATTTTCTCAACCTAAACATTAATTCAGCATCGCAATCCAAGCCACAACACTCAAAAAGCTGAAAACAAAACATCGTATGCTTAGTCTCAACAATACAGAGATATAAAAGAATAATTCTAAAGTAAAGCAAATAAAAAGTTCAAATTAAATTACATAGATAGACATATAGGTAGTAAAATAAATCTACTAATCATCAGACTCAGTACTAGATTCTCCTCTGAGATCACCCATTGATTGCACATGAATGAAGAGGTTGTAGAAGGGTCAGAATGGAAACTCTTCTATGAAATCCTCTTCTATTCACTTCATCCTCCTCATCAGCCGTATCAAGCTATCTTCTAAATGTCCAGAGTGATCAAAATGTTCATTCATCCTCTAGTCTAGATGATCGAATAAATTTGAGATACTATTAATCGCATTCATGACATTTTTTACCTCCTTTTTCAATTTCTTGATTCGGCACAGGATCACGAGAGACTTGTCAGGGAGTAAGGGTTGAACTAACAGTGAATTTTGAGATGCTTGATCTACTATAATGGCCATGCCATTTTCATCTTTAAAAACTGGGAATCTTTCAGTTGGATCCAAAGGCTTCCCCAATTTTTGTAGGACACTTGGAACTGACTGCAAAGTGAGAAAATTGTGGAGGGGTGTCCAAGCCCATAAGTTGATCCATGAAAGATCAGGCCCAAAATCGACTTCACAATTATTGATCCAATATCGATCGACAGTCCCCCCTGGATGCAGTTATTCAAAATAGAACTTTCCTTAGAAACTTTACCGATCTTCATAGTCGGTAACAGTTTCGCAGAAATGAAAATGTGTCAGTGTTTCGAAACGGGATTTAGGAGTGTCACAGAAAAAATCTAGCATACCCGTTTTCTCTCATTTCCCAGTCATCAGTTTTGCCCGTTAAATATTGGTAAATTTCATTCATCTATTTTCTTGTTGGGACGAAATTGGAATAGTGGCAGACAGGAATGTTCTCTATCATGTATAATTCATTGATCCGTGCAGGAGTGAAACTGATCCATCTCCCTCACACATAAACAACTCCATGGTTGATTCCATGCAAGTTTGCATAAAATTTCTTTACCACAGAAACAACCACGGCAGCGACGGCAGCGGTAGTATAACACAACTCTTCCCATCTTTGCCGCACTATCGTCTCTTCAATTTCTCTAGAGGGATTATTCAATCAGCGATTTATGAATCCTCTTTCGTTGATCAATCTTTTCTTCGTCAGTACCTTGTTGAAGATTCATTGCGCTTCCGCACTAATAAACTTTCGTAGATTAAAAACTCGCATTTTGGGAGTATTAGAGGAATTGGACGCCATAGGAATGAAATTGGTGGAGTTTCACTTCATTTTTGGGGGAAAATATGAAGTAGAAATCGAATTTGGGAGTTTAAAAGGGTAACTCCTGCCCAAAAACCGTCATTCAAACCCAAGAAACCGCCATCTCGCCGGTCTCACCGTAAGCAGGGTCGAGGGCACCGTCGGGCACCTTCGATGTGCTTCTGTATCAATTTTGTCTGGACTCTCGGGAAAAACCTGCCGTCGGCGGCGTCGAGGGCGCCGTCGGAGCTCAAGGCAAAAATTGCACAGTTTGCTCTAGTTTGAATGCGTTCCAATTTTTCTTTATGGATCCAATTCTTATGATCATTCAAGGGTAAATAAGAGTAGTAGAGCATAATAATACCACAAATTAATGATAATTACAAATAAAAACTACTATAATTGCAGTAATAGTAAAGATAACTATGGGTTGCCTCCCATAAAGCGCTTGGTTTAACGTCGTCAGCCCGACCTATTCAGGTGTTATTCAGGTTGACTGATTATTAAAACCTCCTTAAAATTTGATATTTTACCCTCAAAATACAGTTTTAATCTATCTTCATTTACTTTAAATCTATTT
>NW_018224697.1:77771-81330 GCF_001263595.1 Phalaenopsis equestris | reverse complement strand
TAGACCTCAACCAAAAGTGAGGTCAACACTATCCTGATGGTTTTAGTTTTCATACAGAGTGACATTATTATTTAGCATGCAAATTTGCAGGTATAAAAGTGCAGTATGAAAGTAGAATAAAGACAACGTTGAAAACTGTAAAAGTGTACATGACGAGTCTTCTCATTCCACCACCTGAAACTTAAAATGCATGTTAAGGCAGTTTACAAAGAGCAGGAAAGGTAAAATTTTGGTAATTTTCCTAACCCTATGTCATATATTGGTGAGTCCTTAAGGTTTAATTAAGGATGATTTCGTTGAGCAAAGTATATTAAGTTTAATAGACCTCTGAGGTATCCAACAAGTTTGGAGGAGGAAGCAGGTCCATGCTTCCCTCTCGCCAATTGGTGGAAAGCCTCGAGTCCATTTATACTTATTTTTTTGCTTAATGGTTCGTCCTATAAATACCCCTATTACTCAGTGAACCCGAATGTCTCAATTATCCCTAAGAATAGGGTAATTGTCACTTATCATTTAATTTGAAAATTATGTGGATGAGGACCCTTAAAGAGGCAAGTTAATGTAATTTGAACACTTAGCCAAATTTTTAATCCTAATTGGGCTTAGTGGTGTTTCAAGGATGTTTGATTTAATTATGTTTATTTATTTTATCATTATTTAATCAATTTTTGATATAGCCTAAGTCACCACTAAGCCCTTAAGACCTAGGTGAGTGTCTTAATTTATTTTGAAAATGGTTAAGCTTTAAGTGGTCATGATTCATGATTTGGATTTTATTTGAAAAACCAAAATAAGGGTATTAAATTGATTAAGTATTGGCCTCAAACGTCATACCCCTAAGTCCAGGATCATTTAGTTTAACAAACTTCCAAATAATAATTTAGAAATTTATTAATCTTAATTAAGAAAGTGAGATTGGTTTCTACCAATTAACCTTTTTTTGTTTCAAACATCAAATAAATTGATTAAAATTAGAGGTTACTCATTTTCCCTCCTTGAATTAAGCCTAAATGTTAATTAAGGCAAAATATCCAAAATTACACATTTGCCCCTAAGGCTCTAACACCTCATAATTTGTCAAATTCAATTCAAATGACTTTGAAATTTTTATCCTACCACATTCATGGGTTAGTTAAGACATCAGAGGAGAAAATATGATTTTTCAAAATTTAATTTAATTTATATAATTATTTTCATGCAAAAATAAGATTTTTCAAAGAAATTTCCTAACTTGACCAAGGTAGATTCTAATCCTTTAAAATTTTTACTGGAGGTAGATCTAAGCCAGACAAGCCTTTGGATAAAATTTTATAATTTTTTGAATTCTCTGTGATTTATTAGAATTATTTTAAGTTCTGGGTTAGAAAATAAAATTTATTAGGAGGTGAAAATTATGTTTTCTATTTCTGAAAAATCTCTCTGAGGTTAGAGAACTCAGAGGAGCAAATTTGATCTTTTTCTAATTTTTGTTTTGATTTTTGTTTTGATTTATTGGAATTATGAAAACTCATTTTTAGCTTTAAAAAAAAAATTAAGCTTTAAAATTCAATATCGTTATTAGAAAATCAGGAAAAATTATTCTAATTATTCCTAAGTGATTAGGAAGCAATTTAGAACATCTTCATGAGTTTTATTATTTTTGTGATTTTTATGGATTTTTAATTATTCAAATATTTAAAATAGGCTAGAAATCAAGTTTTTATTTTAAATATAATTTAATTTTTTAGAAAATATCCCTGATCACAGAGAACTCAAAAAACTAAGTTTCATAATTTTTTGAGTTATATTTTGATTTTTAAAAATCATTTAAATGCCAAGAGTGGTATTTATCCTTAAATATGAATTTAAGCTGTCAAATGAACTCAAAATAATTTGAAATTTTTGTGATGAGTTCTCTGGATCATAAACCACAGCGGAGATCAAAAATCAAATCATTTAAATGTTTGTATTTTCCAAAATTAATTATATTAGTGATTTAGTGTTTGTAAAATTTAAGTGCATTTTAAATGACTTGACCCATGAAATTATTTCCAAAGGTTTCTCTAGTCATGGTGGACCTTCCAAAATTTTCTTAGGATTTTCTAATCCATATGCTAATTTCCATGATTACTTTAAAGAAATAATGTGGAATAACTTGAAAAATATAGATCTCTGTATAGGAACCTCCTCTGACATTGGAAAAATCAGAAAATTTTTCCCAAGATAGAGGTTACAACATGTCAAAGTTTCAAGCCAAGATGATATATATCAATATGCAAAGAATATCAAATGACTCAAAATAGTGTTTAATTAATTAAAAATAACATATGCATAACATGATCTTGAAATTTATTCCACATTGTTCTCCTCTCTTCACTGAGCAAGAGGGTATTTTTATTTTATTTTTGTGATTTTTCTACACAAAGTTATGGATTTTCTAAGTTAAGGGTATTTAAATAAATAAGAAAAGCCCTATTTATCTATTTAAATCGCGTGTGCCACCTCGTCCTTCGACGACTCCGAAGGCATGCGTGGCGTGCTCTGGTTGGATGTCGCCGTCCAAGTAGCTCGCTGACTTGGCCGCGGTGTATGTTCCAAAGCGCTGTCCGGCTCGATCTTGGCCATCCATGTGATACATGCGCGATGGAATGGCTCCCCGTCATCGTCCCCGATAGAATGATCCCGTGACCATCCACACTGAAACCCTAAGATCTCATCCTATACTCAACCAAATCACTTCAGGTTTGATCCTATGGACTCGTTTAAGTGAGACGAACACATCCATACAGTTAATGTACCACGAAATCAAGCCTATGTAGATGGAGAATCAAAATAAGATCGAGAGGAGGATAAGTTTTATACCTTTGCTCTAAGAAGGAAGGCTTCAATCAGAGATGCTTGACACATTCGTTGGGGTCCAAGGAGGCTAGGGAGGGATTGATCTTATTATTTCATATTTTTTTCTACTAAAATAAAATTTATGCTAAATCTTTTAGTGATAATTTCGTATGCAGAACATGGTGGCTATGGTGGAGGCTATTTCAAAGGATAATTTGATTTGGCTTTGTATTCTCTTGCAGTTGTGAAGGTGTGGACACAAGCAATTGAAGTTTGGTGGATTTTTTAGAGATGTCTGTGGAGGTGTGTTGGGTTCTAGGAGGTGTGTTGGGTTCTATCCTAGTTTCCGGCAAGGTTTCAAGCTCAAAATTGAGCTCCGGTAATGGGAATGGGTGAGGGAAAATGGTCGGAATGTACTGAGGGGATCTTATGGATGCTCTATGTGAAGTTTGGAGAGGTCTCTCTAGAAAAAATTCAGCACACCTCCCATGGCTGTGGGAGGTGAGTTCTTATAAAAATGGCCTTGGGGTGGCTCTCAGGGCATAAGTTTGGGTGCATGGTGATGCTTAGGTGGAGGGTAGAGGTGCTCTTCAATTTGATTTGGATGAGCTGGCATCTAGGTTTGATTTGGGTGAGGTGCCATGGGAGTGGCTCTCGCTTTTGGACTTTTCCGGCAACTAGGCTGGCCCGCCGGCCAGCGGGAGGGGGCTAGGAGCTCAGGGAACCCAGAGGGATATATCAC
>NW_018224697.1:77314-77754 GCF_001263595.1 Phalaenopsis equestris | reverse complement strand
TGTTTTGATTTGGCAAAGATATCTTAAGCATGTGCATTTTTGGAAATAAGATCCCTTAATTTGGGGGACCTTTGGTCCATGGCTTGATCTAGGTGGTTTCATGGTGTTTTTACTTGTCATTAAGTCCAACTAATGGCTGCGGTGGAGTTAATTTTGTGGCTTTAGGGTGGTTAGGTCACATTTAGTGTCTGGGTCCAAGTAGGTGCAAATGACCAAAACTTTGGTTTAGGCTAGTTTATCCATGTCAATTGGCCCAAATAAATTATTTCATTTGGTGTATATGATCCTAAGGAACAACTTTGGTGAAGGATGGAAGTGGTTTTGAGTTCAATTGAAGGGTCAATTTGAGGGAATTTTAAACTTTAATCAATTTGGTCATGTTGGGCTAGGCTTGGGTCTAGCTTGGGTCAGCCTTGGGCTAAGTCCAAATTGATTATTTT
>NW_018224697.1:74916-77055 GCF_001263595.1 Phalaenopsis equestris | reverse complement strand
GGTCTCAAATCATGGACCAATTGAGCTTGGTTTTGGTTTAGTTTGGTCATATCAAAAGTGAATTTGAGTTTAGGGTTGGAATTGGGGTCAATTGAGATCAAATTGATGGACATTTGAGTTGGATTTGGGGAAATTTAGGTCTTTAAAGGCAATTTGGGGATTTTTGTTAAAGATGGTCAAATTGGCCAAATTCGGTCATGGGGTAGTTAAGAGAAATGAAATTGGGAATATTTGGGATTTATTGGGTTTTTCTGGGAATTTTTGGAATTTTTGGGACTTTGAGCTATGGAGCAGTATTTTGGTAATTTGGGGGTATTTTAGGGGTAAAAGGCCAAGATGGGTATTTTGGTAGAGTTGAGGTACCAATCATCACCAACAAGCCATGGGCCAATGGAAACCCAATTTTGGGTCCTCTACATAGTGGTCTTAGCTAAACATAGCCCTAGGGCTAGTAGGTTTAGGGGACCATCTACACGATTATCCTAAAAGATCAAGGGATCTAGGCTAGAAATTTGAGTTCAAGGTTGTTAGTGATTGTGGGTGCAGATAAGTGTAGTGAGTGCAGTGAGTGTAGTGAGTTTCTTAGCCCTAGACCAACACCCAGGGTCAACCTTAAGGTCAAGCAGTCCTAAGGGTGACTCATCTTGAGTTCCCCCTTAGTGCCCCACCTACTAAGTATTTAGAGGTTGAGACCAACATGTGGAACTTCATGTTGAGTAGAGAAGAGTTTGGAATTTCTAGTGGTCAGGGTGCTTTTTCTAGTTTTCTAAGAATAGTTTAGGAAAGTCCTATGGCTAGACCCAGGCTACTAAAGAAGTTTACAAAACCTCAACCAAAAGTGAGGTCAACAAATGGCTCATCCGTAACCTAGTAGAATGCTACGTGGATGATTCACCGCGCGTATTGGCACGCGCGTATTGGCATTGACCGATGAGATCAATAAAAACCAATACAAACTTCTAAGTCAAAAGACCTGGAAGTATGTGTAGAGTTCTGTGTGTGATTTGTTTCCGCTAGGGAATTAGTAGGTGTGTGTTTGATCAAGTCAAAAAGTAGGGACTCTTGCTGGGAATTGGAGAGTGGATCTCGAGTTATGAAATTTCAAAGATTTCCAAAGGATGAGAGTTGACCAAAGGAAAATATGTTGAGATTTTGATACCTAAAATATGTTGAGATTTTGGAGTTGACCAAAGGAAAATATGTTGAGATTTTGATACCTATTTTACATTAATTTTGATGATATTGCACTTTAAAGAAGGGTATTTTTGATGTTTTGTACAGGTATCACGAATTATGGTCATTGGAGCAAAAAGATACAAAAATGGTGCAATTTGGAGCAAAAACGAGCAAGAACTGAAATTTTGCCCTGTCACCTTTCGATAAGTCTTTCGATGCTTAATCTCTTTTACACTTCTTGCATATTTTTGAACGAGATCACACTTTAAAGGATAGTTACTTTTATGCTTATTTTGTAGGGCTATCTGTTAGGAACACAACGCAACTGAAATGGGGCGAAACAGAGCTAAAATGGAGCGAAACAGAGCGAAACGGTGGAGCTGCGCAGCCTTCTCGCCGACGGCGCCAAAATAGCTCCGACGGTGAGATTTACCCGAGAAGATCAAAAAATGACAGAAAAGCTCGCAGACGGCTCCTGGGACGGTTATGGGCTGAAATTCAATGTATTTGGACGCTTTTTAGAACGGTGCTTGTGGCAACTCTTCATACTTTTTCCCTACACTTTAAAAGAATGAATTTAGGTTAGAACAAGGAGGTTTTTTGTGAGGGGAATGTTAGAAAATGTGTGGAGAAAGTTTAGGGTTTTTAGAATAGGATTAGAAATGTACATTTCTACCCTTTTGGAGAGATTGGAGAGGAGATTTTGAGAGAATTTGTAAGGAGTTGTTCTAGCATTGCATGGATCGGCGGGAGACTTTGTGGGAGAGATTTTCTTCTTTCTTTCAAAGAAAAAGGCTAAGTATTGTGTTCTTTGTTATCTTATGATTTTGTAAACACTTATCTAGTGGATTTCCTTTGGTTAAATGAAGTTTCTGTTGTCTTTTCTTCGTGCTTTGTGATGAGCTTCTCTTACTCTCTCTTCTTGTTTAGAAATAATGGCATGAGAAGATTATGCCGTTGTTT
>NW_018224697.1:67009-73993 GCF_001263595.1 Phalaenopsis equestris | reverse complement strand
CGTCAAGTTTTTGGCGCCGTTGCCGGGGAAGCTTCGGTAAGAACTTCAGGAGAGTTTTAGTTGAAGTAATTAGGCTTAGACTTGGAAAACTGTAGTGTTGTCAAAACTGTTTTGTGTGAAATGTGTTTTTATATGAAAAAGTGTTAAAAAAAACTGTTTGTGTGAAAAATAAGGTGTTCGTGAAAGTGTTTTGTTGTGTTGAATATATTTCATCTATTATTTGTTTAATTGCTAATGTATTGTTTGTTGTGTTGCATATGCCAGACAAAGGATCTGCAGGACTTGTGCATTATGATTGCGAGTTTGAAAAAAATAAGAAAATAAAAATACAAAAAGGACTCAAAAAACTAGAAATGGAAATGGAAAACTCTCAAGATAATAACTTGGAAAATCATCATACTTCAATGAGGGATTACGTAAATCCTACGACAAATGAAATTCACTTAAGTATACAAAACCCTATCGTAGAAGCAGACTCGTTTGAAATAAATCCTGAGATTATCCAACTGGTGCAGAATAATCAGTTTGGGGGAACTCCTTTGGAGGATCCCTATTTACATTTATCAAGTTTTATAGAACTTTGTGCTATATTTTGTTATAACGGTATGTCAGACGATGTTGTTAGACTGAGGATTTTTCCTTTCTCACTAAGAGATAAGGCTAAAATATGGTTAAACTCATTAGCACCTGACTCTATTAAAAATTTGGAGGAGGAAACTTAGAAATTCCTAACTAAGTATTTTCCACCTTCAAGGAGTACTAAACTTAGAAAAGATATTATCTCATTTTGTCAGTATGAAGGGGAATCAATATACAAAGCCTGAGAAAGATTTAACGAACTCTTAAGAAAGTGTCCACATCATGCTCTGTCTGATTGGTTATTCATTCAAACTTTTTATAGTGGGTTAGTAGAATCCCTTAAGTTTATAATTGATGCTGCTGCTGGTGGATCATTAATGTCAAAACCATTTGATGAAGCGTATGCATTGATTGAAGAAATGGATACAAATGAATTTCAATGGCCCTTTACAAGGGTAAATCCTAAAAAGCTAGCCAGTGTTTATGATATAGATGAGATTTCAATTCTTGTAGCTCAAGTTGCTGCAATATCAAAGAAGTTGGACCAATTTGGAATGAACCAAACTTAATTTACTCCAGTAAGTGAGGAAAGTTCATTAGGGCATATGATTGACTCTAACTTATCATATGAATAACATAAACAACCCATATTCTAACTTTTACAACCCAAGTTGGGAGAACCATCCTAATTTTAACTGGAATCATACTATGGACGGTGGAAACCAAAAATGGAAAAATAATCATGAAAATCCTAATGGAAGTTGGAATAATAAGGGAAACACAAACTATAGACCTTCATATCCACCGGACTCTAACAATGATCAACAATTTGAGCATAAGAAGATGTCTATGGAAGAAGTGGTATTGCAAATGGGAAACCAGTTGCAAAGTCAAAATGTTGCGAATAAAAACATAGAGAATCAACTTGGACAAATTGCTAATTCACTTAGCAATAAACCCCAAGGAACACTTCCTAACAACATTGAGATCAGCCCTAAAGAGAACACTAATGAACAAGTAGAAGATATCCAATTAAAAAGTGGAAGAGAGATAGAGAATGTGGTTAAAAAAGAAAAAAAATGTTGTGAGAGAAACAAAGAAAACTAAAAGATCTGATGAACATGTTTCTGAGGATCTGGAAAAAATAATATCTCCAACTAAAATCAGTTTGAAAAGACCACCACCTTCATTTCCTCAACGACTTAGACTCAAAGACTTAGACACTTAGACAGCATGAGTTTGATAAAAAATTTTCAAAGTTCATGGACATACTTAAGAAGTTAACAATAAATATTCCTTTCGCTGAAGCTTTGAAATGGATGTCAGGTTATGCAAAATTTATGAAAGAGATATTAAACAAGAAAAAGAAATTTGGGGATTATGAGACAACTGCACTAAGTGAGGAGTGCAGCGCTATACTTCAGAAAGATTTTCCTCGAAAACTTAAAGATCATTGTAGCTTTACAATTCCTTGTGTAATTGGAAAATGATTATGTGGAAAAGCTTTATGTGATTTAGGATCGAGCATTAATGTGATGCCTCTATCTATATTTAAAAGGTTAGGTTTAGCTGATATTTCTCCCACTACTATAACGCTTCAGTTAACTGATCGATCTATCATTTATCCAAAAGAGATTATAGAAGATGTGCTTGTTAAAGTGGATAAATTTATCTTTCCTATGGACTTTACTGTATTGGATATGGAGGAAGATAAATATATTGCCATTATTTTAGGTAGACCTTTTCTTATTACTGGACAAGATATGATAGATGTGCAAAAAGGAAAGTTAACTATGTATATTAATGACCATGAAACCACTTTTGATGTTTTAAAGGCTATGAAATATCCAGCTGAGAGAATGATGATGATTGTTTTCGGATGGATGAAATTGATTATCTAAGTAAAAACCATTTTCAAAAAAGTTTTGAAAGTAAGTTAACAGATGAGATCGAAATGGGCTTTCATGATGAGTCTAAAATGTTGTTTAAAGAAGACTGTATTTATGTTAAAGAGAGGTGTGAAACGATGGACGTTACAAAAATAGTAAACTTTTAATTTTATCTGTTGAGAAATCTCATGACCTTAAAATGAACTTATCTCATACAATTCTAAAGCCTATATATTTGGTGAATTCATATACGCCACTAGTCTCTATATCTTCATATTCAACTCAATCACAAGATGAACCAGAATTGAATGATGAAATCAGTAAAAGATCTCCTATGAAAGAGTTATTCAAAGTCACTGAATGGCATATTCTATGGTATACGAACAAAATGAATGAGATTTTGATGTTGAGGCAGATTATTAATGCAATTAATAGTTACCCCCTAGAGATTTTACCTAGTGACTCTGAGATAAATCCTAAGGAAATGAATTATGAGAAATTTAAAATTATTGAAATGATATTTAGAAGAGAATTCGATAATTTGTTTCAAAAAGAGATTTGAGTTGAGAGATAAGGACAAGGAAATTGAAAGATCAATGGAAGAAATTCTTGAAGAATTGGAAGATAACCTGAAACAGAAGAGTAACATAGAATATATTGATCTAGAATCTGAATTATCTAGAGAGAATCTGATCTAAAATTTGGGAGATCTTGAATTATTATATGAAGATCCATTTCTTATAAATTTCAAGGATGATATTAATATGAAAATTGAGAAAATCAATAGAAGAATATTGGATCTAGAAAGAAATATGAGGAACAACGATATGAATCAATATGAAAAGGAAGAGCTGAAAGAAAAATTTAAATTTGAGGACTTTGTAGGAACCCCTGGATCTGGAAAAAATTGGGTTATTTATCAAGGATTACTTAATTAGAATTTTGATCCAGGTGGTATCATTTGTCGGGCTAGCGACGTTAAATCAAACGCTTTATGGGAAGCAACCCATAGATATTTGTGCGGTTTGATTTAGTTTGCTTAAGAGTCATGATTGTTAGTGTTGTATTGTAGTTGCTTTAGTCTGGATTGATCTGTTTGCTTGATGTTTGGTAGATTTTTGGATTGTTAGTGTTTTGATTTGCTTTATATGTTTCATGAGGGAGATGATTCCTTAAATTCTTATTATGGTTGGACTTGTATGTTCTCTTGTTGTAGTTGGATTGATGAGTCCACTACAACTCGGGTCTCACCCGGACTTGAGTTTTACAAAGGACATTATGAATTTTTACACTGATAGTTCCATCTCAATTTTGTTACTTCCTTTCTTGGACTTCATTTTCATTTGATAGGAGTCGTGAACCTATTTGATGAGTAACTTGTAGATGATCTTATATTATCCTTATAACTGCTAGAGGTGCTTAATTATTGGGATATGGTGATGTCTGGTGTTGGTGCTTGAGAACCAATATAACAGGGATAATCTTATCTTTGCGATTAGAATCTGTAAAATCATTTATAAGCACCCAATATATTTGTGTAGGGATTCCAATAGAAATTGGAATAAGTAAGTGAGATGCGATGAGATAGAGGAAGAATTGACCTCATTTATCTTATTTGTGTTTGTGTTTGTGTTACAATTTATAAGAATTGAAGAACATTTTTATATTTCAATGCTGATACATGCTATACTAGTTAGAAGTTTGCTTAGTTAATTTCATTCTAGCATGTTTAGTTTAGATTTACTTTATACTACATGTTTTTTATCCTAATAAATAATTGTAGATGTTTTTGATAGAAATATGTGGTAGATAGAATTTCTAAATTGTTTTTCTTCCTACTTATATTTTTTGCACTAAATTTTATCACTAAATATTATACATGCTAAAAATCAAGTTTGGGGGTAGGAAGAAAAATGAAATTTTAAATTGAATATACTTTCTTTTAGTTTAATATTATTGCAAGCATGTTTTAGGCTTAATTTACTTACTCCTGTTGTCATTCCTTCCTGATTATGCATGCATATAAATTTGGTAGGATGTTTCAGTAGCTAGTAAATTCAATTACTTTTCCTTCCTGCTACATTTTATGGAATTAAATTGTGAAATATTTAAAAATGCAAGTTTGGGGGAGGGAAGAAAATAATTAACTATTAGATGTTCTCAATTTAAATATTTTCAAAAATTATTAATATGATTTTATGTAGTGAAATTAATTCAGATAACTATATTTTGTAGATATTTAAATATTATGGTAGATTTAAAGGAATATTTTTGTAATGAAAATTAATTTTGTAGATTAAGATATTTAGTATAAGAGATAAGACTATAGTTAACTATTTAAAATAAAGGAAACTATATTTTGAAGCATTAAGAATCTTGGAAATTCATTTGAGAACAAAAGATTGGGGCTCAATGATGTAAAAGCTATGAAATATTTATAAGGTAAAGGAATGCTTTAAGTTTCAAATTTAGGAAAAGAAAGGTGATGTTCAAAATCATTAAAGGCTATCCAGATATAGTAATCCTCACTTAAAAAAGGAAAAAGAAAGGATTGACAACAATCCCTGAAAAGAAAAGAAAAATATATAGGATTGAAAGAAATCCAAATGAAAAAGAGAAAAGAAAAGAAAAAAATATATATAAAAGTGAGGAGAAGCTTGAGAAAACGCCTAATAAAAAATTGGCTTCACTCGACCTACCTAAAGAGAAAACCTAAATACATTCCTGAACTTATATTTATGGATTATCATCTTTTAATAGTAGTGTTCTCATGAAGTTCATATCATTTGAATATTCTAAGTGACTTCATATTACAACATATAGTCATTCTTGAAATGAATAGAAAACTAGAACTCTTAAACTTGATGACTAGATAATCTTGCACCTACCGAATTAATTTAATTACTTGAATTTTTTCTAGAAATATCACTATGGTATTTACTTAAATCAAACTTATAGTGTTTCTGAATTAAAACTTTACAAAAATAGATCATAACTTTTATGTAGTATTAAAATTACTTGAGGACAGGTAATAGTTAAGCTTAGGGGATTTTGACCAAAGGAAAATATGTTGAGATTTTGATAAATATGTTGAGATTTTGTGACCAAAGGAAAATATGTTGAGATTTTGATACCTATTTTACATTAATTTTGATGATATTGCACTTTAAGGAAGGGTATTTTTTATGTTTTGTTACAGTTATGATGAATTTGCAGGTATGATGAATTATGGTCATTGGAGCACAAATATGCAATAACGATGCAATTTGGAGAAAAAACGAGCAAGAAATGAAATTTTGCCCTGTCACATTTCGATAAGTTTTTCGATGCTTAATCAATTTTACACTTCTTGCATATTTTTGAATGAGATTACACTTTAAAGGAATGTTGTATTACACTTTAAAGGAATATGAGATTACACTTTAAAGGAATGTTGTTTTTATGCTTATATTGTAGGGCTATCTGTTAGCAACACAACACAATCACAACACAATTGAAGTGGGGCCAAACGGAGCTAAAACGGAGCCAAACGGAGTGAAACGATGGAGCTGCGCAGTCTTCTCGCCGACGGTGCCAAAACGGCGCCGACGAAGCGGCGCCGCCGGTGAGATTTACCCAAGAAGACCAAAAAATGATAGAAAGGCTCGCCGACGGCGCCCGGGACGGTTATGGGCTGAAATTCAATGTATTTGGATGCTTTTTGGAAGGGTGCTTGTGGCAACTCTTCATACTTCGTCCCTACACTTTAAAAGAATGAATTTAGTTTAGAAAAAGGAGGATTTTTGTGAGGGGAATGTTAGAAAATGTGTGGAGAAAGTTTATGGTTTTTGGAATAGGAGTAGAAATGTACATTTCTACCCTTTTGGAGAGATTGGAGAGGAGATTTTGAGAGAATTTGTAAGGAGTTGTTCTAGCATTGCATGGATCGGCGGGAGACTTTGTGGGAGAGATTTTCTTCTTTCTTTCAAGGGAAAAAGCTAAGTATTGTGTTCTTCATTATCTTATGATTTTGTAAACACTTATTTAGTGCATTTGCTTTGGTTAAATGGTGGTTAAATGAAGTTTCTGTTGTGTTTTTCTCGTGCTTTGTGATGGGCTTCTCTTACTCTCTCTTCTTATTTGGAAATAATGGCATGAGAAGTTTATGTCATTATTTTCATTTTACTTTTCTTTTGTAATGAGTAGAATTCATGTTTAGGACATTGTGATGCATGTTAGAAGTGGATTTAATTATCAATGTGATGATTTTACTTGCACTTTATTTACATTACATTAAAGGTTTGTTGTAGAGTTAAAATTTGTTGTAATTGCATTGAGACCTGAGTGGGCTGTGTAATTTTCAATAAAGTAGAACCACATTCAGATTCCATGGATGGTTAAGTTCATGGGAGTTGAATGCAAATAAATAGGGAAATATACTTTGATGGGTGTAGAATTGGAGATTTTAGGGTGACAGACTAAAATCCCCAATTCGGTCCTATTGTTTGAGTACTGAAGCGGAGATGTTAGCCCTCAG
>NW_018224697.1:2690-66980 GCF_001263595.1 Phalaenopsis equestris | reverse complement strand
GTGAGAGCGGGAGCTCCGAAGTGAGAGCCGGTATCCTCCCAGCCTAGACACGGATTCAGTAAACAAGCATATGATTAGTCAATGTTCTTTATGCTTGAGGGTAAGGAATATGATTGCTCTTATTTGGCACATACAATATTTAATGCATCTCATTCTTTTACATTATCCAATTCATTACATAAGAATAGTAATTTTTAATATCTCAAAATTCTTCAAACCAATTCATCCAAAAAGGGTTATCTTTAGAATTAATATTTGCATTTAGTTATAGTTACTATCTTTACGTTTAAGACTTGCATTTAGAAGTAGTTGCTAAATAAAACATCATTTTAGTCGACATTCCAAACTAAGGACTAATAGTAGTAGATTCAAATTTGATTAAGGACCTCTTGCCTTCTCTTACCTCACTTCCCTGTGGGATCTACAAACGGGACTCCATTAGAGCCCTGTATTACTTGAGTGATACGTATACTTTCGTTTGAAATTGTGACTTTACAAAATCATTATAAATATATAAATCCGAGTTCATAAATTTAAGCATATATAAAGTCATTGTCAAGAGTCAGTATGCAAGTGTTGACCCCGAGGTGGGAATTGAAATTCAGATATCAATTCAAAAAGAGAGAGAGAAAGAGAGAGAGAGAGTCGGAATGTAAGGACCGACCTCGAATGTAATGAATCAGAAATGTAAGACTGATTCGGAAATGAGAATTGAAATGTAGGTCAATTCTCAAAGGAGGGTGTCAGAATGTAAGGACCGACCTTTAATGTAATGAATCAGAAATGTAGGACTAAGAATTGAAATGTATATCAATTCTCAAAAGAGAGTGTCGGAATGTAAGGACCGTCCTCGAATGTAATGAATCAGAAATGTAAGACTGATTCGGGGGTGAGAATTAAAATGTTGGACATCTCTCAAAAGAGACTGTCGGAATGTAAGGACTGACCTCGAATGTAATGAATTAAAAAGGTGGGACTGATTCAGAAGTGAGCATAGAAATGCAGGTCAATTCTCCAAAGAGGGTGTCGGAATGTAAGGACCGACCTCATATGTAATGTGTGGGACTGATTTAGCTGATTTAGAAGTGAGAATTGAAATGTACGTCAATTCTCAAAAGAGGGTGTGGGAATGTAAGGACCGACCTGGAATGTAATGAATCAGAAATATGGGATTGAGAAGTGAGAATTGAAATTTAGGTCAATTCTCAAAAGAGGGTGTCAGAATGTAAGGACCGACCTCGAAAGTAATGAATCAGAAATTTGGGGCTGATTCAGAAGTGAGAATTAAAATGTAGGTCAATTCTCAAAAGAGAGTGTCAAAATGTAAGGACCGACCACGAATGTAAGGTATCAGAAATGTTGGACTGATTCAGAAGTGAGAATTGAAATGTAGGATTGAAATCTAGGTTAATCCTCAAAAGAGGGTGTCAGAATGTAAGGACCGACCTGGAATGTAACGAATCAAAAATGTGAGACTGATTCAGAAGTGAGAATTGAAATGTAGGATTGAAATCTAGGTTAATCCTCAAAAGAGGGTGTCAGAATGTAAGGACCGACCTGGAATGTAACGAATCAAAAATGTGAGACTGATTCAGAAGTGAGAATTGAAATGTAGGATTGAAATCTAGGTTAATCCTCAAAAGAGGGTGTCAGAATGTAAGGACCGACCTGGAATGTAACGAATCAAAAATGTGAGACTGATTGTGTCGGAATGTAAGGACCGACCTCAAATGTAATGAATCAGAAATGTGGGACTGATTCAGAAGTGAGAATTAAAATGTAGGTCAATTCTCAAAAGAGGGTGTCAGAATGGAAGGACTGACCTCGAATGTAATGAATCAGAAATGTGGGACTGATTCAGAAGTGAGAATTGAAATGTAGGTCAATTCTCAAAAGTGGGTGTCGGAATGTAAGGATCGATCTTGAATGTAATGAATCAGAAATGTGGGACTGATTTAGAAGTGAGAATTGAAATGTAGGCCAATTCTCAAAAGAGAGTGTAGGAATGTAAGGACCAATCTCGAATGTAATGAATCAGAAATGTGGGAGTGATTCAGAAGTGAAAATTGAAATGTAGGCAAATTCTCAAAAGAGGGTGTCGGAATGTAAAAACCAACCTCGAATGTAATGAATCAGAAATGTGGGACTGATTCAGAAGTGAGAATTGAAATGTAGGTCAATTCTCAAAAGAGAGTGTCGGAATGTAAGGACCGACCTCGAATCTAATGAATCAGAAATGTGGGATAAATTCAGAAGTGAGAATTGAAATGTAGGTCAATTCTCAAAAGAGGGTGTTGGAATGTTAGGACCAATCTCGAATGTAATGAGTCAAAAAT
The DNA here is from genome assembly GCF_001263595.1 of Phalaenopsis equestris. NCBI lineage: Eukaryota > Viridiplantae > Streptophyta > Magnoliopsida > Asparagales > Orchidaceae > Phalaenopsis > Phalaenopsis equestris. Next base: position 64,644 of record NW_018224697.1, on the reverse strand, counting down.
GTAGGACTGATTCAGAAGTGAGAAGTGAGAATTGATATGTAAGTATATTCTCAAAAGAGGGTGTCGGAATGTAAGGACCGATTTTGAATGTAATGAATTTGAAATGTGGGAATGATTGAAAAGTGAGAATTGAAATGGAGGTCAATTCTCAAAAGAGGGTGTTGGAATGTAAGGACCTTCCTTTAATGTAATGAATTAGAAATGTAGGACTGATTCAGAAGTGAGAATTGAAATGTAGGTCAATTCTCAAAAGAGAGTGTCGGAATGTAAGGACCGACCTCGAATGTAATGAATCGGAAATGTGGGACTAACTCAAAAGTGAGAATTGAAATGTAGGTCAATTCTCAAAAGAGGGTATCAGAATGGAAGGACCGACTTCGAATGTAATGAATCAGAAATGTGAGACTGATTCAGAAGTGAGAATTGAAATGTAGGTCAATTCTCAAAAAAAGAGTTAGTAGCATTGAATTTATTGAAATATATCAAGTGAAAAAGGTTGATCTTGTTGAAGGAGATTTGTAAAGCTTTGTGAGTTTTTGTGCAGAATGTGAAATTCTGCGAGGATGTGTAGAGAGTTAATATAGATAACGATGGTTGTGCCACGCGCAGAAAGGATAGGAAATTCCTAAAAAGGAAGAATCTACTCAATAGGTCTGTTTTATTTTCTTGTTGTTTTCATCACAATTTAATTTTTCAAAGTACGCTTTTAAAGTTTTAATTTTAATAGGTTGACTTAAAATAAAATTTGTTTTGTTATTCACTCATTTATGATTATTCTTCATTTGTGTTTTGTTTGTTGTTGAAGATTTGTTGTTTCGTTTCTTTGTTCATTGAAATTCTGAACCATCGCATGGTTCACAGCTTTCATCCATCGCACAAAAAGGCAACTGAAAAAAAGGCACAATTTGAGAGAAATTTCCATTAATCTGCTTCAATAAAGATGGTATAGATCGAACATAGACTAATGCCTCAAAAAGGTACATCATGTAACCTATGCTGAAATACATTGAGAATTATCTCACGCTATGAGTACATCATAGATTGAGTACATCATATAAGAATGTCATGCTGTTAAAAGAAAAGTAAGTGAACCCTCTGTGCCAGGTATGTTGAGCTTCTAATTAAGCAGACCTTCTAAGTCATGCTCCAGGAAAAGAGTTAACTTTGCATGTACTTAAAGGTGCAACCTTCTCATAGCTTGTATGAAAATAACTCCTCCAATTCTAGGTCCTGCTGGAATCCATACAATTTTTTACTGTCGTCCATTCTGCGGAAGGTTACAGACACCCTACATTATTGTACTCCTAGAATGCAGTGCTTGACAACGTCTGCACCGTTGCCCTTGATAACAAGTACTGAACTAATTGGAAGGGGAATCTCCACAGCTCCTCTGAATTCGCCAGGGCCGACTACATCAATTTCTTTTCCAAATAGAATATTTTTTTTACTCATGAATGAGACCGTACAGGAAGGCCTCACAAAATCATGATGGTCAATGTGTGGGGGAATACAGTCACCCTCTTCATAAATGTGGATGATGCAACTGTTAGGAATGCAAGTAGCGGGTAGAATATTCCACTTGACCATTCTCTTGATCATCCATTTTATCATCGGTGGTAACGGATCCACTTGGTCGTATCTGAGGATCCCAGGCGGATTCCCCTTTTGTCGTTCGTAAAATTGTAGCAACAGCCGCATTGGATGGTGATTCTTCCCTTTCCCCGCATCTATTTCTTCGGCTCGGAATATGTTCTCTCCATGAGAAGGCCCTCTCAACTTCTATCTCTTAAATTGAAGATGCAGTCTAGAATGTTTCTTTCATCAATTTCAGAGAAAACCCTGGTAAATAGCTCCAGGCCCTCCAATATGTTGACGAACTTTCCCAGAACTTCATAGAACTCGAATTATCTTTTATTTACTCTGCTTGTCTTGTAGTATTCTATCATACCAGGAGTGCTGCCGTGGGCGTTCCTTCCTTCGGGCCTCGGCGGGAACCCAAATTGGTGTTGGTAGATCCGGAATATGAGATTCAGCCTCTAGTGGAATGTATGATCCTGGGGTCCATGGTGCGCGCTGATCATTTCCCAGTAGAACATATGGTTCATTTATCGCGAAGTCTGGAGTTTGAGAATTGTTGGTGCTTGAAGTGTATTCTTCTAATGTACTAAAATGTTGTAGATGCAGAACATTCCAGTCCGGGCATTCTACAAATGCGCCCGTCACTGATGTCCAGGCTGGTACCTCAACGTTGCATGTCGGGCAACCTCTGCATAAGATATCTGGAACTGGGAGCATATCTGATTCTGTCACAAATCCTGACTCTTCATCTATAGTGGGCAGGCTAGCAGAAGTTTCTCTCAGATCTGGGTTGTAAAAATGTCCCTCAGGAATGGGGTAAGAAAACAGCTCACGTCTCTCTGGCGTTTGCATTTCTGTCACAGAAAAGCTCTCTATTTCTTTCGACTGGAATTTATGCGCTGCGTCCTGCAGAGCAGAATAAATGTTTGTTGTTCACTACGGGAGGCTATCAGGTTCCTTGCTGGATTAGCCACCATGGAGGGCAAACGGCTGGGCCCCTCCATCGGATCTTGTTCCGTTATCACATTTTTACCTTTGCGTGACACATTGTCTTGAGCCCTCAACAGTGAAGGCAGTAACAGTGAAGGCAGTCCCTCTTTTTCTTTATTGCTGACTACGTCTATTACAGGACCCTCTTAGTCCATATCAACTTGGTTGAAATCCACATTGAAATCTATGAGACCTCCTTGCGGTGCCATCTCTTTATTCAATGCGAGGTTCCAGCCGTCCTGAAAGACAAAGATCAGCCTCTTTCCTGATATTTTTCTGCAAACGTCAGGAAAAATGTTAGTGGGCCGAAGCTTTGTATAAACAAGAACAAAACAAAGTATTCGTTAAAGTAAATTTTAGTTTGTAAATTTTAGTTTGTTTTGGTGAATTTTAGTTTGTTTTGGTGAAAAAGATTATTCATTTTATGTGTGAGTTTCGTTTAATTTAGTAGGGAATTTAAATTTAAAAGTAGAAAAGAGGACGTGAAAAGTTCAAGAATCTTTCTCAAAATTTTCATTATATTGAGGTTAATTACAAAATTTGGACCCGGTCATAGACATTTGTCCACATAGATAACCCTAAAACAATCAAAGTTTCAAAGTTTCAAAGCAAGCAGAGGCAAGCGGAGGTAGGCGGCATCAGGTTGCGTAATAAGTTTTCAGGTATCGTCCATTTATCGGTAACCTGGGTCTTTCACCCCGGAAGTCCACTATCTGGTAGGCTCCTCCTATATAGACCTTATCAATGACAAATGGTCCCTCCCAAGTTGGCTCAAACTTCCCACCTATTTTGTGGCAAGCAAGAATAGGTCTTTTGAGCATAAGTACGAGGTCACCAATTTTGAATGTACTTGGGCGGACCAATTTGTCTTGGGCTTGTACCATCTTTGCCTGGTAGGGCTCTAAAAGTTCTTGCGCTTCCAATCATTTTCCCTCGAGACTCTCCAGTTCTTCAAGTCTGAGTTTTGCACTTTCTTCCGTTGTGAGTTGGTTGGCAACGGCGACTCTGAGAGATGGTGTCTGGATTTCTAGCGGTAGCACGGCCTCGAACCCATACACGAGCATATAAGGTGTACACTGAGTGGGAGTCCTGAAAGTCGTCCGGTAGGCCCACAAGGCTTCTAATGGTTTACCAGACCATTTGCTTTGGGATAGTAAATTGTAGAGTATCTCCAATCTATCCCATGTCTTCTGACGAAATTGTTGATCTTTGTGCTTTTGAAAGCTGTCTCATTGTCAGTGATTATTCTTCACAGTACTCTGAAATGGTAAAATATTTGGTCCTCCAAAATGATAGATGATTTGGCTTTTAAAAAATTGAAGGACGTGCTATGTCGTAACCTCACGTAACGGTACTGCCTCTGCCCATTTGGAGAAGTAATCTGTAGCGGCAAGTATAAACATGTGTCCTCTAGAAGATGGAGGGTCTATTGGACCTATCATGTCCGTGCCCCAACACTCAAATGGTCTTGAGGCAACAATTGGGTGTAGCACATTCCGAGGCTGGTGTAAGACCACCCCATGCACTTGGCATTGGTGAAATCTTCTGGCTGTATCCATGCAATCGGACATCATTGCTGACGAATAATACCCGAGTCTTTTGATCTTCATTTTCATTTTCGGCCCTGACTGGTGAGCGCCACACAATCCAGCATGTACCTCTTTGACAATATTTTGTGCTTCGGTTCTGTTCAAACACCGTAGCCACATCTGGTCGAATGATCTTATGTAGAGAACATTTCTCATCAGGGCATAAGACATAGCCCTTCTTGTGATGTGTTGCGCCTCAGACTTGTCTTCTAGTAGCTTTCCAGTATGTAAATATTTTATTAATGGCTTGCGCCAATCTTTGTTGATGTCTGCAACTGTATTTATTGTTTCTTATTTTCCAAGTTTGTGTAGAGTTTCAAAGTCATTTCGAGACAAGACTCGTCTTCCTTGCACCGTGACTTCGATAGAATCCTCCGGGGAGCATGCCATTTCCTTAGCGAGTTTTGCTAAAGCGTAGGCATGGATATTATCTCCCCGGGGAATCCGGTAGAAAGTCATGTAAGGGATTTGCTCCAGGAGCTTCATTGTGTACTAATGGTACTCTGCTAGTCTTGGTTTCAGAATTTTGTATTGTCCGGTGACTGTTGCATGACAAGTTGAGAGTCACCATAGATGGCATTATTCGTTATATCCATTGAAATTTCCAACTCCAATCCGGTGATTAACGCTTTGTATTTTTCTTCATTGTTGGTGCATGGCTCTGTTAGGTGGTATGAGAACCTCAACATACCCTTATCTGGCATAATAAAAATTAAACCAATCTCTGCTTTGCCTGGTATAACAATGTCTGATCCTTTGTCTTTCCTGACTGACAAAGCACCATCAAAGTACATTTCCCAGCACTGCACACTAGAAAATTTTGGAAAATTCCATTTGTAGTATTTGTTCGTCTGGTAACTCGTCGTTGACAGAGGACCCAACTGGCAGTGGGTGCACAACGAGAAAGTCTGCTAGTATTTGTCCCTTGATAGCACAGAGGGAAATATAATTTATATCCAATTGTAATAAGATCATTGACCATCTTACTAAAAGTCCGGAGAGTGTTGGTCGGGTCATCAGATGTTATGAGAAAGCATGTAATGTCTAAGCTTTTGGGCGGCAAAAATTAATGTCAGACAATGCTTCTCAATAAGATTAATGTCAGACACTGCTTCTCAATAGGTGGATATCTTATCTCCTTCGGTATTAGACGACGACTCAAGTAGTAGAGTGCATTTTCTTTTCCCTCCTCATTGACTTGGGTTAAGAGGGCTCCAAGAGAGTCATCTAAAGTCGCGGTATAAAGTATCAACGGTTTCCCTGGGATAGGGGCTGCCAAAATAAGAGGTGTCATTAAATATGGTTTAACGCCCTCAAAGGCCCGCTGACACTTCTCTTCCAAAATAAATTTGGCGTCCTTTTTGATTAATGCCTAGAAAGGCTGACACCTACCTGAGAGATTAAAAATAAAGCATCTCAGATATGCCAACTTCCCATGGATGGAAGGAACGTAGTTCAAGGTTTTAGGGAGAGGCATTTCCAAGATAGCTTTAATTCTATCTGGGTCAATCTCGATTCCCCGATGACGGACACCCATCTGGGTCAATCTCGATTCCCCGATGACGGACAACAAATCCTAGAAAGTTCCTAGAGGTAACGCCAAAGGCGCACTTTAAGGGATTCATTTTAAGGTCATATCGTAGTAACCATTCAAACACAACCCTTAAATCATACAAATGGTCTATTCTCTGTTTATTTTTGATGACCAAATCATCCACGTAGCATTCTACTTGATTATGGATGAGGTCGTAAAAAATCTTAATCATTGCGCGCTGATATGTTGCTCCAACGTTCTTTAGGCCGAACGACATCATTGTGTAGCAGAAAATTCCAATTGGTGGTCTGAAAGCTGTAAGTATTGCATCCTCGGGAGCCATCTTAATTTTGTTGTATCCCGACGATCCATCCATGAAGGAGAAAATTTCATGTGTCGAAGTGATGTTCACCATCATTTCTGGTATATGTAGTGGAAACTTGTCTTTCGGACATGCCCATGCCTTGTTCAAATCTCTAACACAAACTCGGATCTGTCCATTTTTCTTTTTAAACAAACGCGGATCTGTCCAACTTTCTTTTTAACAAGTACAATATTGGCTAACCACGTGGGGTACTGCTCTTCTTTAACAAAGTTGGCGTCTATCAATTTCTTTACCTCGGCGATGACTTATTGTTTTATTTCAAGGCGCATTATCCTTGGAGATTGTTTTACTGGGGTTATATTCTTATCTACCCTATCTACCCCAAGTTTATGGCCTCCAACCTCTGCTGACAGCCCTGACATTTCATTGTAGCTTCATGCAAAGCAATTTTTGAATTCTGTTAATAGTTTGACCAATTCTGCAGATTCTTCATCATCAAGTAGAGAACTTATAAATGTAAGTCGAGGCCTTTCTTTAGTCCCGAGGTTAGTCTCTTTCAATTCACCTACGGTGAATTTAATTTCTTCGTCAAATTCTGGCAGAGAATCTTCTATTGGTTGATCAGTAGAGTCATCCTCCACATCAAGGCAATCCTCTTCTGACCCACCAGTAACAATCATGTAAAATTTAGAATCATCGACTGGTCCAACTGTACCAAATCCGAGACCTTCTTTTGAATTGGGAGTTTGACTTTTAGCATTCCATAGTTTTTCAAAAAGTTGAAATTTATCTTTCGGCATTCATTTTGGTAAGTGTCCCTGTTGAATTAACTTTTAAACACAAGGCGAGAAGTAACCAAAATGCAATTCCATAAATTCATTAGAATCAACATCTAAATTTACATGTTTTTCAAGCTCAGTAGAGGTAGAAGCACTTTAGAACCACCCTTCTTAAATCAAAACCCAAAGAACTCATCCAAGCTATCCAACTCTGAATGACCCTTAGCACTTTGAAGCCCTCCACCTCAGCTCTACATTGCACCCAATTTGAAGCCCTGGCAGCCACCTTAGGCCATATTGATTAAACCCTTCCTCTTTGGCCAAAGAAGAGGACAATCAAATTTCCTTGGGGAAACTCTATCAAATTGCTCCCAGAGCTCCTCCAAGACTTTGTAAGCTCATTACAACCATCCATTTGCCATTTCCCCCATCATCTGAGCTCAATTTTTGAGCTCAAAATCAGGACAAATTTTGGTCATCCTCAAAACTCCCTAAAACTCTAAATGTAATTGCTCTTGTGCTTCCCCAGAGTAAGAGAGGAAAATCCCCATTAAAATACCCCTCTTTTAAGCTCTCGAAGACATTCCTAGACCACGACTGCACTCCTTTTCATTGAACTTCTACTTAGAGCTTACACTAGAGGAAACCAACACATCCAAGAGATTTTTTGGACTCAACTGAAGCTTCCACAAGCTTCTGATTGGGGCCTCCCCTCTCAAATAAAGGTATTGGCCATTAACCCTAATCTTGAGCTCAATTTTCATCCAATGTGAAGTGAATTTTGATTTCATAGCATTGTGACCGTATGGATGTGTTCTCCTTGAGTAGATGAAGTTGTAGGAACAAACCCCATGTGATTTAATTGAGTATCAAGTGAGATCTTAGGTCTAGAAGTTGGACGACACACATGATTTAGCTATCGGGGACGATGACGGAGAGTCGTCTGATCAAGCATGCATTAAACGGATGGACGAGAAAAATTTGGACAAAGTCTCCGTGCATGAAAAGCGGGAAGTGTGGCTGTCGAGTTAGATGGCTTTGCTGAACCAAGGGGCGACATGTGGCATTTCGGAGAGGATGAGGATGACGCAGCACGTAGTTGGGATGAACAGAAAATTAGAATTTTCTTGATTTAAATAAAACTTGTGATCAGAGGCACTTGGGATAAATAAAAATTATATTTTAGAAAATACTTTACTTTTTCACCTTTATTTGAATTTAAAAATAATTAAAAATAATTAAAAACATCAAAATATTTCAAAATATGGTTAATTGTTTTCTAATCACTTGTGACTTATTAAAATATTTTTCCTAATTTTTCTAAGTTAAAACAAAATCTTAAAAGCTTAAAAGTGTATTTTCATTTTTTTCCCATTAAAATAATTATAATAAACAAATTAAAAATCATAAAAATACAAAATTTGATTCTCTGAGTTTTCTAAACTCAGAGAAGTCTAATAAAAATATAAAAAAATAATTTTTGTAATTAAGCATTATTTTCTATTTAATTAAATCATTGAAGCTTGTTAAGAATAAAATAATAATAATAAAAATTTAATTCAAGAAATCATGAAACTTTGCTTAAGTGTTTCTCTGACCTAAGGAAACTTATAATAATATTCTCATAAATAAAAAAATTATTTTGGAAACTTAATTAAATCAGTTTTTGAAAATCTTATTTTTGAATTTAAATAAATATTTAAATTAAATTAAATTTTGAGAAGCCCCCATATTCTCCTCTAGTATTATAATTACCTCATGGACATGACATTCTAAATGCTCAAAGCCATTTAGGTTAGGTTTAATGAGTTATTAGGTGAAGCACCCCAAGGGCAAAATATTCATTCTAGATTTTGGTGCTTTAATCAAAATTTAGGATTAACCAAGGGAAAATGTGTAATTTTTGTCTTAAAAACGTATTTGGATGATTAAATTATATTGGGATTTAAAGGTATAAACTTACTCATCACCCTTGCACAACATCAACAAAATCATAATTCTCCTAATCTTCATGACTTTGAAGTCAACTAAGATCAAATTATTCTTAAGTGACGGGCTTACGATAGAAATGATGATAATTTACTTTTCTCAAGCCCAAAGTTGAGGATGATTTGATCATTTAATAAGGATATATGTCACTTCAATAAAAATTTTGACAACCACCATTTCACCTAGTATGATTGTTAAGGGTTTGGTAGAGACTTATGCTCGATGTCTAAACTTAATTGTTTGGATTTAGAAGATGATCTGAATAGTGATTGATATCTTTAAACATTATAAGCCTGACTTTAATTGTTGGCACCATAATCTTTAAATAACCTAAAATTGCCTTTGGGGCACCCACTCACATAACTCTTAAATGAAACATAAATTGATTAATCGAGTATCCTATCATTGGGATAATTAAATTGTCAAGTTTCACTAAGCAACGGGGTAGTCACACTTCGACCTATGATGATTAATGGAACAATATGATAAGTTCCAAATGAACTTAGGATATTTCATGGGATCTTCAAAGTGGTCTAGGTTAATGTGTCGAGCACTTTGAATTCTATTGTACCTTATGAAGGGCAAATTTGAATTGTCATTTTTTGTTCTAAAATCATCTCCTATGATCTTCTGAGATTCAATAAAACCATAAATTGGGGTTTGATACCTAAACCTTCATCTGCTCCTACAATTTAAATTTCTTGCAAAATTCTATACATGTCTTGCAAATATTGACCTTTCAGGTGGTGTTCAGGTGGTGGAACAGTGGTGGAACAAGAAGAATCGACAGGTATGTTTTCAAATTAATGCATTTACCTCCTTGTACTTCTAATCTTAAGCTTGCATGTTAACAAATGATGCCACCTTACATCAAAACCAAAACTGTAAGGATAGCGACAAAAAAAAAATCAAAACCAAAAATAAAATTAATAAAGGTAAAATTCACCACCACAACATTATTCACCACCACAACATTCCACCACAACATTCCAAATATAAGACAACTTAAAATTTAATCACAAACATCACAAAACAACAATTGCAACTAAATTAAGACATCACTATTGGATGATCGAGAATCACTCGGAGGAGGTAACCTATGGTTGTTAAGGAGATTTCCCATGGTCTAAATGAAAGTATGGAGCTCATTGAGTTAAGTTAGTAAATTCATTTTGAATAAGTGAATCCGAAAGAAAATAGCGGTACCAAAATGAGAGAACCGTAGGATCCTAACCAATATCGCTCTAATAAACTTTAATATGCCCCACAATATTTAAAGAACCATAACCATAGAAACATTTAGTTTGACATCATAACCTGACACATTAAACTCATCATGACGAGGAGCTTGAAGCTAGCATTGTAGGCAGCACAACCAACTTCATCAGCAAGAGGATCTAACACATTATATCTTTCCTTAGAATTAAACAACAATCCATAGAATTCCAAGTTTGTTTGCTTATGCAACATAAATCCTCAACTCATCTTTAGGCCTTTTGTATAGCTCAGCTGTACAATAAAATCCCTAACTCGTCTTAGGATTCCGAGGTTATCATTTGTCTCGATCTAAATCCTCACATCTTCCAGGCTATTTGTGTGGTTGTTTCATATGAATATCAGCCCTAAACTAATAAAATTGGTAGGATGAAACATTTAAATAATTTCTCCTTAAAACTAAAGCCAAATAACAGGATAGACTGGGAAGTCACTGAGGTTCTCCTCCGAATCTATGACATCCCCTAGTTCTTCTTCCTTTATATTCTACGATAAATGTCTCAAATTTGAGTCGTTCATATTTCACACCTCTTTGTCTGATCTCATTGAAAAAGTGGTATCCTTTTGAACTCCTTCAAGGTAATACTCCTTGATTTTTATCTATAGTTTTCTTGAGTGACTACGGTCATTTAAGATGTAATTAACTATAGCTTAATATAAACCCTATTTGATTACACTTAATTTTAGGAAGCTTTTCCGAACCCAACTTAATATAAACCAGATTTGATTCTTCATATTATATAGGGGAACTTGTCGGCTTATTAATAAAATGGTTTCTTAGACCAAACAGATGTCATATATTTCTTAGTTTATTTGATTAAGCCTCACCCTCAATTCTTGTGTTTATCTTTCGGGATAGATACGTGGCATGACGTGTAGTGCTCTTTCATTTAAACTATGAAAGATATACGATCAGTTATTTAATATTTTTCTAAGACTATATATATAAGTATATATATATATATATAATAAATGACTCTTTGAAGTGGGCGACAGGATTTTGATTCCAACAGCCGACAGCTTTGAACGGGAAACTCAACTTTTTAGTGGTGACATCTTCTGGTAACTCTGCTGGGGAATAGCTTTTTCTCTACATTTAAATCAGGAAAAATTATCTTCATACAAAGGTAATGTGTCCAGGTCCCTTCTAGACCAAATTACCCTTCTTATATTGGCATGCTTTACCCATTTTTATCTTGATAAAGTATGGTCAACTCTTTTGGAATTCAGGACCGTTTCTTCAATCACACTTAAACAGGAAGGTTCAACAGGCCATTAAGGAATTTTTAATTTTTGTGTGTGGTCAGATCCACAATAGGTGTGTTGGTGCACTATTTTTTCTTGGGCATTGTACGTTGCAAAGTTGGTCTCGCACTGGGTCCTGAACTTCACTTTTTCTCTTTCGAGTTTGATTTGCTATTTTGCCAATTAAATCCAATTGTGTCGCGCTGCACTTGCTCTTTAATTTTCCTTATATTAATTAAATCTTTCTACTTTTAAACTACTTTTACTAAAATCTTAAAATCTCTAAAAAAAAATAAGGACTTACCCGGTTTACAAATCGACCTCTATTAATATTTAGTGCTCGCACTAAAATTTTTTCAGTGATTGCTAACCATAGAGCTTTCTTTTTTTTTTAAGCTGTTGCAATGGCATTCCCAATGCTAACTTTTTCCTGCAACCTGCCGATGAGCCGCCCGTAATGTTACTCCCACCATCAAGTTTGGAGCAGGATTTGAAGATCTCGAGTTCATTCTCGATAAAGTCCCGTTTATCGTGATGAAAGTTACCACTCTAGAGGTTTAGGAATCGTCTGTTGAGTTTAACCTGAACTACCCTCAGAGCTCCCCTTCTTACAAGAAGGTCAAGACTACTACCACTGTGGCACCTACCAAGTTTCTTGTTCCTATTTTTGCTAAGGTAAAAGAAGCTATGATCATTGAAAGCCCATCTGAAGGATCGCTTATCCCACCGTCTGTATTTGAAATCACATCAAGTTTAAGGGTTGCACCGTTAACCAAAAACCAAAGGAGAAACTGCAGCCGTAAGGTTTGAAGGGCTACTAAAGCCCATTTTTCTAAGGAAGTACCTGTTTATGAAGTTCCTCATCAGGATGAGTCAGGATTATTAGACACCTATCCACTTATACAAGGGAGTAGGTTCCATCCCTTAATAATTACTAATGGGTATCAATGGAACATGACATCCTATTCTTCATCCTGGAGATTGGAACCAACAATTCTAACTCCCTTTTTGGGATTGATACCCAAATTTTGATTCTCATTTTGGGAAAAACACCTAAATACTGATTCCCCTCCTTTGAAAACTCTTAAAACTTGATAATTTGAAACCAACTCTCCGATCCCCAGTGAGAGTTCCTACTCCTTGATTTCGATCAGTTATTCACCTGCTATATCCCTAGCAGGAACAACTAGCACTCAATTTTTACACTCTTGTCTAGGTTTGTTGACTTAGGAGTCTATGTTAGTTTTGTTGATATTTTCGATCAACGCCAATACGCGTGGTGTGCCTGCCCAGCGCACCACACCTAACACCTATTCGGGGTCCATTTTATGACCTCACTTTTGGTTGAGGTTTAGTTTTCCTCTTTTAGTACCCTAGGGTCAAGCCGTAGGGTTTTCCTGATGACTAGTCCCTGTTAACTATTCTTAGAAAACTAGAAAGGAACCCTCACCATTAGAAACTCTAAGCTTTTCCTTGCTCAACTTAAAGTTCCACATATTGGTCTTAATCTCTAGCACTTAGTAGGTGGGGTCAATATGGGGGATCTCAAGGAGAGTCCCTATAGAACTGCTTGACCTGAGGGCTGACCCAGGGTGTTGGTCTAGAGCTAGTTCACTCACTTACACTCACTATCACCTATATTCACTTGCAACCCTAAACTCAAAATTATTGACTTTGACCCTCAATCTTTTGGGAGACTCGTGTATATAGTCCCCTACACCCACTAGCGCTAGGGTAGGGTTTAGCTAAGACCAATACATGGAAAACCCAAATGAGGATTTCATTGGTCCATAGCTCGTATATGGGGGTTGGCACCCTAATTCTTCCAAAATATCCAACTTGGCCTTTTGCCCGTAAATCCACCTAAAGTACCTAAACAACCCCAATCCCTAAATTTGGCCAAAATTCTCAATTCTTCCCAAAATATCCAAATTTATTAAAAAATCATCTCAAACCATTCAAAAATACCCAAATTGCCAAAACCAACTAAAATTGCCAAAATTTACCAAAATACCCTCAAATTTGCCAAAATTACAGAACTACCCTTGGTGGCCAAAACTTTCCCAAAACATCCAAAATCACTTTAAATATCTCTAAAACCAATTTGGACCATTCAATTGAACCTAATTTGACCAATTTGACCATGTTAACCAAAACCCCCAAATCTCCTTTAAAGGCCCAATTTCCCCAAATTCAACTCAAATGTCCATCAATCTGGCCCCAATACTCCCCAATTTCATATCTAAACTCAAATTAATCTTTCATATAATCATACAATCCTAATTAACCCATGCTTTGAGCTCAATTTTGATCAAAATGAAAACCCTAATTTTGACCTTATGACTTCATCTCACCTAATTGAACCATATCATCCACTCAATTGCCTCAATTTGAATCTTAACTTATCTGAAAAATCCTACACATCAAATTGGAGCTTAAATTGGCCTTGGGCAAGCCTCAATTTCACTCAATTTCAACTCACATTCAAAATGCCCAAATTCGCCCCAAATTGGTTGTCACCAAATTCCACCAAATTGAATGCCGTAACCCAAAAATTAACACCCAATTTTTGTTAAAATCTATTTCTGACATTACTCTAGACCTTTTAGAACCATCAATTTTGACCTAAATTAACCTTAGTCTAACCTAAAACCAAGTGTAACCCAACTACTCCAATTTGATCAAATGTCCAAAATCCTCCAAATTGAACCTCCAAACCAATTCAAAATCACTCTAAATATTTTACAAACTCCTCATGAAAATCATCTACAACAAATTGATGAATCAATCGAGTTAAATGTTGTGGCTAGCCTAACCCAAACCCATCTTCTAACCCCTTCACTCAAATTGACTTAGCCAAGCCAAAGTCACCAAATTAATGTCACCACAGCAACTAAGCACACTCAATTGACTAGACTAAACACCCTTAAACCACTCAATTATGCTATGGAACAAGGGTCCCCTAATTTAAGGGATCATATCCCATCTTTTGTCCTTAACCAAGAAATCTCCCACATCATCACTTCTATAATTATCCCTCCCCCTGACTCACTTGACTCCTCTGCCCACCACCCCTAGCCCTGCTGCTAGGCCTAGTGGCTGAAAAAACATAAAACCAAGAGCCAACCTCCTTAAACTAAAACCAAATGAACCCTTTCAAGCTGCCCAACTCTGACTGGCTCTTAGCACTTTGAAGCCCTCCACCTCATCTCCACAATGCACCCAATTTGAAGCCCTAACCAAACCAGCCACCCTAAGCAACACAATTTATTCCCCTCCTCCATTTCCAAAGAAAATGGTCCTTAGGAAAACTCTATCAAATTGCTCCCAGAGCTCCTCCAAAACTCCCTAAGCTCATTGCAACCATACCTTGGCCATTTTCTCCATCACATGACCTCAAAATTATGATAATTTTTGGTAATCCTCAAAACTCTTCCAAAACTCCAAATTGAATTTCTCTTGAGCTTCCCAGAGTAAGAGAGGAAGATCCCCATCAAAATCCCCCTCTTTTGAGCTCTTAAAGCCACTCCTAGACCAAGGCTGCACCCCTTTTCATTGAATTTCTACTTGGAGCTTACACAAAGAGCCATCTGATCAAATGAGTATCAAATGGATGGATGAAATTCGGCCGGACGGAGTCTCTGTGCATGAACAACGTGATGCATGGTTACCGAGTCAAATGGTGACACTGAAGCAAGAGGCGACACATGGCATTTCAGAGAGGACGAAGATGAGGAGGCGCGTGACTGGGATGAACAGAAAGTTAGGATTTTTTTGATTTAAATAAATAAAAGATCTTTGAAAATTCATAACTTTGCATAAGAAAAATCATTAAAATAAAATATAAATACCCACTTGCTCAGTGAACAGAGGAGAATAATGTGGGCTAAAAATAAAAACTAATTGTCAAGTATATGATTTTTAATTAATTAAATACCCTTTGTGGTATTTTAACTCTCCATGACTAATAATGGTTCACCATTGTTTGAAACTTTTTAGGTTCATTCCTCATCATATAGGGGTTGTCCTCTTATTTTTCCAAGGTCAAAGGGCATCTCTATGCTTCTAACCCTAGTTTTCAATATAGGGTGACCATTTTGGCTTATTTTTATTATATCAATCAAAATATCATTTAAACAATTATGGAAATAATTTTAGTAGGTTTCTTATTGTCAGATAAGTCTAGGAAAAATATCATGGTGTCTTGAATTATCTTGTAAATTTCTATATTTAATTAAATGTAAATATCTTGTGTTAATTTATGTAAATTATATACTTATCAAAAATTGACAAAATTAACCTCACATTGTTCATAAAAATCATGTTTATCCACTGTAAAAATTTGAAAATTATTTGAATAGGTTTGTGTATTAAAATTGATTTTCTAAGAAACCTTGTATTTTTATACAAAAAAAAAATTATATTAATATAAAGACATATGGGAAATATATGAAAAATGGTTTTCTAAGTTCCTAGTGATCAGTGGCACTTGAGAAAAATAAAATTTATTTTTTTGAAAATACTTAAATTTTAGCCTTATTTTGAATTTAAAAATAATTAAAAATAATTAAAAATTTCAAAAATGTCAAAATATTTTAAAATATGCCGAATTGTTTTTTGATCACTTGGGACTCATTAAAATTTTTTTGTAATTTTTCTCAGTTAAAAATAAATCTTAAAAGCTTAAAAGTGAATTTCCTTATTTTCCATTAAAATAATTATACCAAACGGATTAAAAATCATAAAAATACAAAATTTGATTCTCTAAGTTTTTTGAACTCAGAGAAGTCTAATAAAAATAAAAAAAAAAATGGTAATTAAGACACTATTTTCTGTTTAATTAAAACATTGAAGCTTGTTAACAATAAAATAATAATAATAAAAATTTAATTCAAAAAATCATGAAATTTTACTTAAGTGTTTCTCTGACCTAAGAAAACCTTTAATAATTTTCTCAAAAATAAAAACTTTATTTTGGAAAGTTAAATAAATCAGTTTTTGAAAATTATATTTTTTAATTTAAATAAATAATTAAATTAAATTAAATTTTGAAAAGCCCTCATATTCTCCTTTAATATTGTAATTATCTCATGGACATGACACTCTAGATGCTCAAAGTCATTTGGGATATGTTTAATGAGTTGATGTTTAATGAGTTATGAGGTGAAGCACCCCAAGGGCAAAATAGTCATTCTAGATTTTGGTGCCTTAATCAAAATTTAGGATTAATTAAAAGAAAATGGGTAATTTTGATCTTAATAAAAATGTTTGGATGGCTGAAATACAATGGGAATAAAAGGTAGAAACTCACTCAGCACCATTGCACAAAATCAACAAAATCATAATTCTCCTAATCTTCATGAAAAGAACATCAACAAAATCGTAATTCTTGATCAAATGATTCTTAAGTGATGAGCTTAAGATAGGAAAGATGATAATTTACTTTTCTCAAGCCTAAAGTTAAGGATGATGTGATCATTCAATAAGGATATATGTCACTTAAATCAAAATTTTTGACAATCACCATTTCACATATTATGATTGTTAAGGGCTTGGTAGTGACCTAGGCACTATGTCTAAACTCAATTGATTGAACTTAGAAGATGATGATTGGTGATTAACATCATTAAACATAACAAGCCTAACTTTAATTATTGGCACCGGGCACCAAATCTTTAAATGACCTAAACTTTCCTTAGGGGCACACTCACATAACTCTTAAATGAAACATCAATTGATTAATCAAGTATCCCATCCTTGAGGTAATTAAATTGTCAAGTTTCACTAAGTAATGAGATAGTCACACTTCGACCTCTAATGATTAATAGAAAAATATGATAAGTTAAGAACAAACTCGAGATATTTCAAGGGATCTTCAAATTCATCCAGGGTCATGCCTCGAGCACTTTGAAATCTATTGGACTTTCTGAAGGGCAATTGGACTTGCCATATTTTGTTCTAAAATCATCTATTAGGATCTTCTGAGATTCAATAAAATCTGAACTATGGGATTGATAGCTAAACCTTCATCTGCTTTTGCAATTTAAATTCCATTCAAAATTATATACATGTCTGGCAAATACTGACCTTTCAAGTGGTGGAATGAGAAGAATCAACATGTATGTTTTCAATTTAATGCATTTACCTCCATGTACTTCTTGCCTCAAGCTTGCACGTTGAACAACGATGTCTCCCTGCATAAAAACCAAAACTGCTAGGATAGCCACAAAACCAAAACAAAAATCAAAATTAAAACAAAAACTAAAATTAATCAAGATAAAATTCACCGCCACAGCATTCAAAATATAAGACTACTCATAATTTAATCACAAACATCACAAAATAGTAATTGCAACTAAATTAAGGCATCTCCATCGGATGATCGGGAATCCCTTGGAGGAGGTAACCTACGGTTGCTAATAAGATTTCCCATGGTCTAAATGACAGTATGAAGCTCATTGACTTAAGTTTAGTAAATTCATTTGGACTAAGTGAATCCCGAAGAAAATAGTGGTACCGGAATGATGAAACCGTAGGATCCTAACCAGTGTTGCTCTAATCAACTTTAATTTGCCCCACAATATTTTAAGAACCATAACTATAGGAACACTTGATTTGACATCATAACTTGACACATTAGAAAACTTAAACTTGTCACAATTAGGAGCTTGGAGCTAGCATTGTGAGCAGCATGACCATCTACATCAGCAAGTGGATCTACAACAACATATCTTTCCTTAGAATTAAACAACAAGCTATAGAATTTTGAGATTGTTTGCTTATGTGATACACCAAAAATATATACATTTTTAGACCTATACTTTATACTCATTTTTTATGATATTACACTTTAATGGAAGGTGTTTTCTACGTTTTATGGCACGTTGTTGATTTTTAGGACTTGGAGCAAAAAGCAAGTAAAAATGATGAAATTTGGTGCAAAAATGGAGAAGTTCAAAGATTGTACAGCACTGACGACACCAGACTGGGCGCTGACTGCGCCATTTGACAGAAACTTGGGATTTAATTATCGGCCTCCGGCACCAACAACATCAAGATGGGTGTCGACAGAGCCAATGTCATTGGAAGCCCTATTTCTAGAAGATTCGGCAAATTTTGACGCTTTTTGAAGTGCTTTTGGATGCATGTATTAGAGAACTGACTTAGGCTCTGTTTAGGGTCAAAATTTTATCAAAAACTCCCCCCCTTCGCACCATTTCAACTTTTTCTACTCATTTTCAATTTTCCTCTTCACACCCCTAAATTCCACGCCATTCCACAACATTAGTTAGTTATTGCTTTATAGATTTGAGTTTTTGTGGTGAGTTTAAGGGTGAATTCTTCTCTAAGAAGTGTTGGCGAGGAACAGAAATGAAAGATTTCTTCTTCCAACATTTTCTAAGAGAGGCTATATAGGATTTTCTTTGAGAAAGTGTTTTAGATAAGTGTTATTTATTTATTATTATTGTATGAACTTTCATTTATATATGAAATGAATATTTTATTGTATCTTTCTCATGAAGTTTGAGTATATACTTTTATATTTCTTCATCTTATGAGATATGGTGAAATGAAGAAAAAATGTGGATGTGCCAAATGTTAAAATTTAAAATAAATTGTGATGGTTTTTCAACCACGCTCTTAATTTACTTTATGATATGGCCAATTGAATTGTTAAAATATGCTGTGAAACATATGATCTAGATCAATGGAGTATGAGCTCTACAACAGAGTGAGAATCACATTTAAGTCCATAAAGAAGTATTTCATTAATGGAATTATGTGCAAATAAATAGGAAAATATACTTTGTTGGATGTACAATTGGAGATTTCTATGGTGACAGAATGAAAATCTCTAATTCAATCTTAGTGTTTAAGAACTAAAGTGAGATTTAGCCTTTAGGGGAAGGGAAGTGGGAGCTCTGGAGTGGGAGCCAATATCCTCTTAGCCTAGCCACAAATTTAGGGACTAAACCTAAGATTAACCAAAGATTTTCTATAATACTGAATCATGGTAGAGAATTAGAATTTCTCTTTTTTGGAACAAAACATATTTAAACCATTTATCTCATCTCATTTCATCAAAAACTCATTGTAGTGAGAAAGAATGGGAAAAATATTTTTCATATTAGAAAACTTCATCACATAAACATAGTTTAATATTTATTAATTTTAAACCATGCTTTTAAATTGTGCTAGTAGTAAACAATTTAGCTTTGATAGTATCTTCAATATTCAAAATCAGTGACAATAATTTTTTATTGATTTCTATGAATTTCCTAGTTAATTTATCATTTCAAATTTAAACCTTCTCGATGGGATCAATATTTGGGACATGAAAAAAAGTCTTATATTACTTGATAACAGAACATATACTTGTGTAAAATCCCAACTTCAAGTGCTTAACATTATTATTCATAAAATACCAAATCAAGTCTTTTGCACCATTGCAAAGTGGAGTCAACTTCATAAATTTTACACAACTATATTATCTCAGGATCAAGTTTTTGGCGCCGTTGCCGGAGAAAGTAATGATAAATTAAATAGATTTGGTAAATTAGGAAATTTAGAGATAAAAATATACAAAATACAAGTTATTAGAAAGATTATAAAATCAAAAAAATCCAAAGATATATATCTATATTGTTAAAAGTATTATTAAGAAATTTTTTTCCTTGCTTATTATATTTATTTATACAAAATATTAGATTTAAAGGTTTAGTACCTTACGATTCAAAATTAGAACGTAATATTAGAAAAAAATTGAAAATAACAAAAAGAAATTAAATTTTGCTTAAAATGTCGAATAACTTAGATAATTAATTAAATGAAAATCGACAAAGACATTTAAAAGATTATGCTAATCCAACAGTAAGTGAACTTTACTTAACTATTCAAAATCCTGATGTTGTTGCTAATTCATTTGAACATAAACCTGTTATTTTCAAAATGGTTCAAAATAATCAATTTGGAGGAACATCTATTGAAGATCCTAACTTACATCTTGGTAGTTTTCTTGAGATTTGAGCTACATTTAAATATGATGGAGTGTCTAATGTTGTTGTTAGGCTTAGACATTTTCCTTTTTCATTAAGGGTTAAAGCCAAAACTTGGTTAAACTCATTAGCACCTGGATCTATCAGAACATGAGGAGAATCATCACAAAAATTCTTGGCTAAATATTTTCCACCCTCAAAAACTGTTAAGCTTAGACATGATATTACATCTTTTTGTAAGTTTGAAGGGGAATCAATATATGAAGCCAGAGAAAAAATTAAGGATCTCCTTAAAAAATGTCCACTCCAAGCTTTACCAGATTGGTTAATAATTCAAACTTCTTGTAATGGATTCGTACAATCACTTAGATCTAATATAGATGTTGTTGCTGGCGGATTTTTAACGTGAAAACCTTTTGATGAAGCCTTTTGATGAAGCATACTGGATGAAGCATACTGTTTAATAGAAGAAATGACTACTAATAATTTTCAATGGCCCTCTAAATGGGTAAATCCAAAGAGAGTAGGTAGTACACATGAATCGGATGCAATGTCTATTTTAGCATTTAAAATTATTGTTATATCAAAAAATATTGATCAAATTGGAGTGAACTATTCTCAAATACCACCGGTATTAGAGGAAAATCCACTAAGATAGATAGTTGATACTTAATCAACTTATGAAACTTTGATGTTATTAACAATCAAAATAACAATTGTTATTCAAATTCTTACAATCCTGGTTGGAAAAATCACTCTAATTTTATTTGGAATAATTATAACAATTCAATGAACCCAACAATAATTATAACAATTCAATGAACCCCTCAGGAAATTTAAAAAACCAAGGAAAGCCTAATTATCAACCTTATTATCCTCCTGGATTTAACTCTAACCCTAACCCACAAGTTAATAAAAAGAAATTAAAGATGGAAGAGGCAACGTTGATTATGGAAAATCATTATAAAAATCTAGGGGCTGCTATTAGAAATATTGAAAATTGATTAGGACATATAGCTACTGTACTTCGTAACAGATCTTCAAGAAGTCTTTCAAGTACTGTAGAAGTTAATCCTAAATATCAAAATAAAGAACAAATTAAATGAATTCAATTAAAAAGTGGAAAAGAAGTTGAAACAAAAATCCAAAGAGAAACAAAAAGTTGATGAGAAGAAGGAAGAGATGGAAGATGGCCATAATGAAACTGAACAAACACAAGTTTCTTTAGAAAAACCATTACCTCTATTTCCTCAAAAACCATTACCTCTTTCTTTAGAAAAACCATTACCTCTATTTCCTCAACGACTAAAACAGAAGAATAAAGATAAAAAATTTACAAAATTTTTGGAAATTATTAAAAAGTTAATGATAAACATTCCTTTCATTGAATCTTTGGAACAAATGTCAAGTTATGTGAAATTTATGAAAGATATACTAAACAAGAAAAGGAAGTTTACAGATCATGAGACTGTTGCACTTAGTAAAGAGTGTAGCACTATTATCCAAAAAAGCTTCCTGAAAAGTTAAAAGATCCTGGTAATTTTACTATACCTTGTGCATTTGGTGAAAATTTTTATGAAAAAACCTTACGTGATTTAGGAGCGATTATCTATCTTATGCCTCTATCAATTTTTAAACATTTAGATTTAAGAGAGATTTCCCCTACTACTAAAACTCTTTAGTTAGCTGATCAGTCAATCACTTATCCTAAAGAAGTTATAGAAGATGTATTAGTAAAAGTGGATAAATTTATTTTTCTTGTAGACTATATAGTATTAGATATGAAGGAAGATAAAGCAATTCCTATTATTTTGGGGAGACCATTTCTTGCAACAGGGAGAGTTGTGATAGATATGTAAATAGGAGAATTAATAATGAGAGTTAATGATCAAGAAGTAAAATTTAATATTGCCAAAGGTATGAATTATCTTGCAATAGAAAAGGACAATGAATGTTTTAGGATGGAAGTTACTGATTATCTAAGTAATGAAAAATTTAAGAAAAAGTTTAAGGAAAAATTAAAGCAAGAAGAATTTAGTGAAAATGATGATAAAATAAAAGAAGAAAACATAGATTATATTCAAGAAAAATTTGAAAC
This sequence comes from Phalaenopsis equestris, assembly GCF_001263595.1. Classification (NCBI taxonomy): domain Eukaryota; kingdom Viridiplantae; phylum Streptophyta; class Magnoliopsida; order Asparagales; family Orchidaceae; genus Phalaenopsis; species Phalaenopsis equestris. Next base: position 42,246 of record NW_018224697.1, on the reverse strand, counting down.
TTTAGATTTGTTAGAAAATGACAATAAAAATCCTATTTATTCAAGTATTGAACCACCTAAACTTGAACTGAATGTATTACCTACTCATTTAAAATATGTGTTTCTAGGAGAATCATTTACATTGTCTGTTTTGTATTTTCTAAGTTAACTGAAATTCAAGAACAAAAATTAATATAAATCTTAAAAATATATAAAAAGTCTTTTGGATGGACTTTAGCAGATATTAAAGGAATTAGTCCTTCAATTTGTATGTACAGAATTTTAGTAGAAGAACAATATGAACATAAAGCTGATCCTTAGTGGAGATTAAATTTAATATTGAAAGTAATTGTTAAAAAAGAAATTTTAAAATGGTTAGATGCTGAAACTATTTATCATATTTCAGACAGTGCTTGGGTAAGCCCAATTTACTGTGTTACAAAGAAAGGAGGAGTGATCCTTGAATTAAATGAGAAAAATAAATTAATTCCAATAAGATAAGTTATTGGTTAGCAAATTTGCATAGATTATAGAAAATTAAACTTGTCCACTAGGAAATATCACTTTCCTTTACCCTTTCTAGATCAATTGTTAGATAGATTGGCTGGAAATAAATATTATTGTTTCTCACATAGATATACTGGTTATCATCAAATTCTAATTGCTCCTATGGATCAAGACATGATAACATTTACAAGTACTTATGAAACATTTTTTTTTCGAAGAATGTCTTTTGGAATATGCAATGTACCTGCAACATTTCAACGTTAGATAGATTGGCTGGAAATAAATATTATTGTTTCTCACATAGATATACTGGTTATCATCAAATTCTAATTGCTCCTATGGATCAAGACATGATAACATTTACAAGTACTTATGAAACATTTTTTTTTCGAAGAATGTCTTTTGGAATATGCAATGTACCTGCAACATTTCAACAATGTATGATGTCAATATTTAGTAATTTGATTGAGCATGGAATGGAAGTGTTTATGGATGATTTCTCTATGTTTGGGACTTAATTTGAGTTATGCTTAAATAATTTCGAAAAAGTTCTAGAATTATGTGAAAAAATCAACTTAAAACTAAATTGGGAAAAATGACAATTTGTGGTTGCAGAAGGAATTGTACTTAGGTATAAAATTTCTGAAAACGACATGGAAGTAGATCACGCAAAAATTCAAGTTATTAAAAAATTACCACTACTGACTACGGTCAGAGGGGTAAGAAGTTTTATAGGACAATCTGGGTTCTACAGGTGTTATATAAAGAATTTTTCAAAAATAACTAATTCATTATGCCAACTTTTAGAGAAAGATATGAAATCTGATTTTAATGAGGAATGCATAAAAAAATTTGATTTATTGAAAGGGAAATTAATCACTGCACCTATAACAGTACGATTTGATTGGGAAAAACCTTTAAAAATAATGTGTGATGCTATTGATTATGCTATTGGAGTTGTTTTAGGACAAAGGCACAAGAAAGTTTTTAAAGTAACATATTAGGATAGTAAAACTCTGAATGATGCTCAAATTAACTACACTCTACTTAAACAGAGTTATTAGCTGTTTTTTATGCCTTTGATATATTTAGACCTTACTTAATTGGAACTAAATGTATAGGGCATACAGATCATTCTGCTATTAAATATTTAATGCAAAAGAAGGATGTTAAACTAATGTTAATTAGATGGATACTTATATTGCGAGAGTTTGATTTTTTTTAGTTGATAAAAAGGGAAATAACAATCAAATAGTTGATCATTTGTCGAGACTAGAAAAAAAAATATTAACTAATTTTGTAAATGAAATTTTAGAAAATTTCATTGATGAATAATTATATAGTACTGATGAAATAAATACACTGTGGTATGCCGATATAGTAAATTCTTTTGTAAGTGATATTCTACCACTAGATATTAAGAATCAATAATTAAAGAAACTTGTATATGATTCAAAATTCTATTTATGGGATGACCCATATTTATATAAATAATGTAATGATATAATTATTAGATGGTGTGTGCCTTATGAAGAAACTCTACAAATAATTGAAAGATGTTATTATTTTTAATTTGAAGGACATTTTGAAACAAATAAAAGTGCTTAGAAAATTTTCCAAGCTGGATTTTATTGACCTACTCTTTTTAGAGATATTAATGTATATATTAAAACATGTGATCAATGTCAATGAGTAAGAAATATTTCTAGAAGAAATGAAATGCCTCTAAATTACACATTGGAAGTTGAAATTTTTGATGTGTGGGGGTTAGATTTGATGAAACCATTTATGTCTTCATTTGGAAACTTATATATATTACTTGCTGTTGATTATATGTCCAAATGGATTGAAGCTGTTGTTGTACCTAAATGTGATGCTCCAAGTGTTTCTAAATTTTTAAATAAAAATATTTTTACAAGATATAGAATGCCTAGAGTAATTATTATTGATGGAGGATCCCATTTTAGAAATAAGAGAATTGAGAAATTGATAAGGAAATATGATACTATGCATAGATTCTCTACTGATTATCAACCTCAGACTAGCGGTCTAGTAGAGATATCAAATCGTGAAATAAAATCAATTTTAGAAAAAGCTATAAATCCCTATAAAATGGATTATTTTGCTAGATTAGATACTGCATTATGGGCATACAAAACTCAAAAAAACATGCCACCTACCAGTAGAATTGAAGCATAAAAAATTTTAGGCTAATAAGGAATTTAATTTAAATCTAAAAGAAGCAAGTGAGAAAAGATTACTACAAGTCAATGAACATGAAGAGATCAAAAATGAGACATATGATAATGCAAAAATCTATAAGGAGAAAATGAAAATTTGGAATGATCAGAAGATTATCAATAAAAAGTTTGAACCTGGATAAGAAGTTCTATTATATAATACAAGATTAAGATTATTTCCAGAAAAAATTGAAATCAAGATAGTTAGGACCATTTAAAGTGATTAAAGTCCACCATTATGGACAGTTGTTATTAAGGATCCTAAAACTGGAAAGATATTTAAAGTTAATTGGCATCGATTAAAATATTATTATGAAGGACACAAACCCCAATTTGAAAGAAGTTTTAATGTTAAGTCAACTCAACTAAACCAATGGTATGTTGGGTTGACAAAGTTAAACCAAGCGCTTTATGGGAGACAACCAATATATAAATCTATATATATTTATATTACTATTTTGTTAATAAATGTGTTTTTTTTATGAATTAATGGTATTTTTAAGTCCTACACAATTTTATATATCATAAATTAAGACAAATATTAGTATTGGAGGAAAATTATGAATCAAATTGAACAAAAAAAGTTCAGATGCAAATTTGACTTCTAGCGATGACGATGCCCAACAAAAGAACCATGGCTCCGACAGCGCCATCGTGAGCACCGACGGTGTCTTGAACATTTTTCATGTGCTGAGTGGTTTTGGCATACTTTGGTAGGATTTTGCTCCATAATAACTGACGAGAGGTGTTTTTAAAGTCCTAAAAACCGACCTCGATGTCCAGAAACTTTGTAATTTTAAATTTCATGGCTTCCGATTCCAGAAATACTTCAAGGTATGGAGTTTTTAATAGAAAAAATTTTATCAATTTTAACGCATAGAGATTATATGATAAAGCCATCACAAAGAAGAGAATTATCAAAGAGAGAGGTATTATAAATCATGGTGTTTGTAATCCAAGTTCACAGATCGAGAAAATCATTGTACAGAGAACTTGGGATGTTTTGTACTAGACTGTCGTTGCATTTGTAGTACTCGTAGTAAAAGAGTTTTATGCCAACCTATAGGGAATTACCCTAGGAGTTGTCTTCGTTTGAGGTAAGGCTGTACCATTTACTCTGACTTAGATTAATGATTTTTATATGATAGAAAATGTTTCAATTTGTCATTATACTAATTTTATCCTGATGAAAGATATGATGCAAGAAGTATATAATTTTTTGACGCATGAACGTGATAATTTAGAAATCAAAGATGAGGGATACAATAGTTTCTCTATGTCGCTGCTTAAACCAATTTCAAAATAATGGAATTTCTTCATATCAGCAAAACTACTACCTACCAAGAAGATTAGAAGATTTACAAGAGAAAGTGGCATTCTAAACTATTGCATTCAAATGGAAAAACCTATTGATATATTGTCAATTATTTTGAAATCTCTTATACGTATTATCACGAATGGGCCAATATATAGACTTGGGCCTCCTTCTACAATTTTCCTACTTTACAGTCAATCTCAAGTTCCACATGAAAGCTGGGAAAAAGTTTTACTACCTTGGGAGCCCATGATTCTTATTGATGAAAACAACATAGGAAATGAAAATGAAGCATTAGATTGTATTTTGGATCATTCATCACATGCTTCAACACCATTGATGCCACCAGTAATTGGAAGTTCAATGTCTTTGGAGAAGAGAATGAAGAAAATAGAAAGACAACTTCACAGTATTACAAATGCAATAGGAGATCTAAACTACCTTTTTGATCACCTAGATTGGAGAATGAAGGATAGCTTTGATCATACAGGATTAGTTGAAGCAGACTTGGTACAAATTTTCAAGAAAAATGGAGAGATTGATGAAAATTTTACTAATTAGCTCCTGTACCGACCCTTCTACAATCTATTTATCCATTACCAGTCTATGGAAGATATTAAAGGAGGAGAAAGTACTGAAGAAGAGACTGATTAATTGAAGTTAGACTCTCTACTATTTTAAAATACCTGTGTTTCAATGTAATTGTGTGGAATTGATTTAATTTACTTTACTTTGCTTTTGAAATTTGACTATGTGCATAGTTTTGTGTCAGCATTCTAGTGTTGCGACTTGATTTTGACACTGAATTATAAGTTTGTTTGCTTTGAAGATGTGGAAATGTTATTAGAAAAATGTATTCGTAAAAAGTGTATTTTCATATATAAAAGTTAGTTCGGTGTTATTTGTGAAAATATTTGTTTGTGAATTATTTTAGATGAAAATTAATGTTCAAAAAGACTAAATAAACTTTGGAGTAAATTGAGAGAAAATTAAAAATTGAAAAAATTAAAATAAGTGAATTTTTTGCCACTGGCACCGACGGCGCTGGATGGGCGCCGACAGCACCCTCTATCGGATCAACCCTAACAACTTTAAAATTACTGATTTATATAGTGAAACACCATTGTTACCCATTAAGTCACCTTCAACCTTCGATTTTTCTTCACCCTCCGGTTTTTGCACCTAGGGCTTGCTATTGCTCGAATTTGAGGCGATTCTAAGGCAAACAAATTTTGAATTTCATCTTCTATAGGTAAGAGCTACACTTTGAACTCCAAATTTTTTATTTTCACCAAGAATTTATCTCACAATGCTGAGATCCTATGTTTTGAGATATTTTTGGAACTTTTTTTGGGAGATTTTGAGAAAATCCTTTGGTGAAGAAATTTTACTTAGTAGATTTAAGTTTAAAGCGTTTCACATTGTGATTTTTAAAATTTTTGGGAATTGATTTGGATTTTATCAAATTTTTGTAGATTTACCAATGACACTGAGAAGGAGCAAAGGAAAGATAAAAGTGGATTTTGATGATCAAAAGTTTGTCAATTACAAGGCGAACATTTGCTTTAATAGTTTACGTAAAACTAAAAAAGTGATTTCGGATCGAGGATTTAAAAACTTGGGAGGAGAAGTCAAGAGATTAATCAATGCTCGACAGTGGAAGAATTTCTGCTACGTTACTGTTGAGGTGATTATTGGCGTATTCATGGAATTCTATGCCAACTTCAAGGAGACTTATGAAGACTTTATGTTTTTTCGTGGAAAAATGGTGGAGTTTACTCTGAGTAAAATTAATGAATTTTATCAGTTGGAAGATGTGTATAGCTGCCAATATAAGTCATTTTCTACTACAAAAGAGGCCTTGTATGAAGTTATTTCTTTTCTTACTGATGAAAGAGGAACTTGGTAGGTGATGAATGGAGTTAAGGTAAACTTTCCTCTTTCTATGTTAAATGTAGTATCTAAGGCCTGACACTATTTTATTTCTAGAAGAATGATACCAACAAATCATCATAGTGAGGTTACAAGGGATAGAGCCACTTTGAACTTCTGTATCCAGCAGATGGAAAGAATATATGTAGGATCTATTTATTATAGGAACACTCGATCTATTGCTCTTGAAGAGACTACTGGAAGTTTAGCACACCCTGTCCTGATATTCGCACTATGTGAACAGGCAGGAATTGATTATAGACCATTGGAGGAAAGGATTGAACCTCTAAAGCCTATTGAGCCTACCAATATAAAGTATTATGAATCTCATGTTGGATGGAGATATGGAAGTAGGACTAGAGATATTCCTTCTACTTTAGTTACTTCTAGTACCCCTACTATCTAAGAACTTGTGGAATAAATGATGATTCAATAGGGAGATATTTTTAGAATAGATCATAGAATGGAAAATATGGAGGGCAGAAATACTCAATTTGATGATTTGATAAGAAAAAAGTTCAAATATGATGCTTTTTATGATAATGAAAAGGTCAAATTCATGAAAGGTGATCACTCAGTTCAGTTTCCTACTCACCCTGTTTTTACTCCATATCAGCAACAGAATTTCGATGTGTAAGAGGAAGAAGAAGACGATGATGATTGGTGATGCTTTAGTTAGATTTTTGTTTAGTTTATGTTTAATTGTACTTTATTTCTGAGAGTATTTGTTTGTGGACTATGGTACTTTATTTTGTTGTACGTTGTGTTGTGAACTCTGGATTTATGAGAGTATTTTTAATATTTTTATTAGTTTTTAGTACTTTATTCGATGTATTTGTAGTTAACTCTTTCTCAAGAACTTTTTTTTATATGTATTATGTGCTATTTAATGTTTTAAGTCTTGTAGCTTTTCATATTAGCACTTGCAATATTTCAGAGTTAAGTTTCAAATCTGAACCTTCAACAGGTATGTCATTTCCTTATGTATTAAATATTTTCATTAACCCTTAATTTCTTAAGTTCTTCATTTAAAATCTTTTAAAAATTTAAGTTTAGGGGAAGAGAAATTTTTTTTTAAAGAAATGAAACTTAATTTTATATGTCCTTATATAGTTATATTTTAAAAATATTAAAAAAAATTTAACATTACCTTTGGTATTAGAGGGTAACTTTAGATACTTATATCTATGTTTGTAAATATTTAGTAAACTTAAGTAAAATTTTTAAATAATAAAGGTTAATTTTAGAGATTAAGATTATTTGATAGGATAAAATAAGATTATTTTTTTTTTATTAAAAAAAATTGTATTTTTGAAGTATTAATAATCTTAGAGATAAATGTAAGAAGAAAAGATTAAAACTCAATGAAAAATCCTTAAAGCTAATACAAATTTATAAAGTGAAGGAATGTGAAAAGTTTTTAAGTTTAAGAAGGGGACAGTGAAGTTCAAAATTATTATAGGCTATCCAGATATAGTAATCCTCACATGAAAAGAAAAAAGAAAAAAAAAAGAAAAGAAAAAAGAAAAAGGATTGAAAATGATCCTGAAAAGAAAATAAAAGAAAAGAAAAGAATAGACAAAAAATGATGTGAGGAGATGCCTAATTAAAAATTGGCGTCACTTGAATCAACTTAAAGAAGAAGGCTTTGCTACATTTTCTAAATTTATTGCGTGTCTACATTCTCTAAATTTATATTTAAGAATTAGCATATTTACTAGTAAAGTTTCATGAAGTTTTTTTCATATGGATATTCTAGGTGGCTTTAAAATGAATAATTTGCAATTTTCCTTGAAAAGAATAGAGAATCAAAATTCTTAGACTTGACTATTATATATTCTTATACCTTTAGTATTAAATGGAGTTATTTTGAGTATTTCTTAAGTGACGTTATTTTATCTAGTGAACTAAGATATGGAAATTTAGAAGTTAAAATCTTTTCCATAAGTCATATTTTATGCAGTAAAGGAGTTACTTGAGGACAAGTAGCATTTAAGTTTGGGGGATTTTAATTCATCAGAAATATATGCATATTTTATGCTCAATTTTGGTGATATTACACTTTAATGGAAGATATTTTCTCTGTTTTATTGTAGGTTGTTGATTTTTAGGACTTGGAGCAAAAAGGATAGAATTTAGAGCAAAAATGGAGAAGTTCAAAATTTGTTTAGCACTGACGACGCCATTTGACAGAAACTTGAGAATTAATTACAGGCCTCTAGAGCAGACGGCACCAGGATGGGCGCCGACAGTGCCAGTGTCGGTGGAAGCCCTATTTCTATAAGATTCAACAAATTTGGATGCTTTTTGAAGAGCTTTTGAATGCACTTATTGGAGAACCGACTTAGGCTCTATTTACGGCCAAAATTTAATCAGAAACCCTCTCCCTTCGCACCATTTCAACTTCTTCCACTCATTTTCAATTTTCCTCTTTACACACCTACATTCCATGCCATTCCACACCATTACATAGTTATTGTTTTTATAGATTTGAGTTTTTGTGGTGAGATTTAAGTGTGAATTCTTCTCTAAGATGTGCTGGATAAGAGGAGAAGTGAGAGATTTCTTCTTCCTACATTTTTTAAGAGACGCTACAAAGGATTTTCTTTGAGATAGAGTTTCAGGTAAGTGTTATTTGTTTATTATTGTTGTATAAACTTAATTTTATATATAAAGTTTGTGTTTTAATGTATCTTTCTTTTAAAGTCTGAGTAAATGCATTTATCTCTCCCTACTATGAGATATGGTGAAAAGATATGGTGGATATGGTGAAATGAAGATATAATGTGGATGTGCCAATGTTAAAATTTAAAATAAATTTTGATGGTTTTTCAACTCCACTCTTAATTTACTTTTCGATATGGTGAATTGAATTCTTAAAATATGTTGTGAAACATATTATTCGGGAAATGAAGTATGAGCTCTACAATAGAGTGAGAATCACATTTAAGTCTATGAAGGAGTATTTTATAAGTGCAAATAAATAAGGAAATATACTTTGTTGGGTGTAGAATTGGAGATTTCAATGGTGATAGACTAAAATCCCCCAATTTCATCTTAGTGTTTAAAAAACTAAAGTGAGAGTTAGCCTTCAGCGGAAGTGAAGTGAGAGCTCTAGAGTGGAAGCCAGTATCCTTCTAGCCTAGCCACAGATTTAGGAACTAAAACTAAGATTAACCAAAGATTTTCTATAACACTGAATGAGGGTAGAGAATTAAAATTACTCCTAAAATTACTCCTATTTATTACTCCTATTTAGCACAATACATATTTAAACTATTTATCTCATCTCATTTCATCACAATCTCATTGTAGTGAGATTTTAGATTAGAAAACTTCATCACATAAACATAATTTAATAGCTATTAATTTTAAACCCTGCTTTTAAGTTCTGCTAGTAGTAAATAATGTAGTTTTGATAGTATCTTAAATATTAGAAATTAGTGACAGTAATATCAATTGATTTCTATGAATTTTCAAGTTGATTTGTCATTTCAAATTTCAACCTTCCCCGTTGGATCGATAATTGAGACTTAAAAAGAAAGTCTTATTTTACTTGACAACGATATGTATACTTGCGTAGAATCCCAACTTTAAGTGTTTAATGTTATTTTCATAAAATACCACATCAAGTTTTTGGCACCGCTGCAAACCGGACTCAACTTTATAAAGTTTACATAACTCTATTTTCTTGGGATCATTATGCAACTTAAATCCTTAAGATGTGCTATACAACATAAGCCCTAACTCATCTTAGGATTCTGAGATTGTCGTTTGTCTTACCCTAAATCGTCACATCTTCTATGTTATTTATATGATTGATTCACATGAATGTAAGACCTAAAAAAATAGAATTGGCAGGATGAAACATTTAAATAATTTCTTCTCAAAACTAAAGCCAAACAATATGATAGACTGGGAAGTCATCGAGGTTCTCCTCTAGATCTATGACATCCCATAGTTCTTCCTCCTTTGTATTGTATGATAAATGTCCTAGGTTTGAGTCATTCTCTTTTCACACCCCTTTATCCGATCTCTTTTAAAAAGTCATATCCTTTTCAACTCCATGAAGATTATATTCCTTAATTTTATTGAGAGTTTTCCTGAGTGACTTCGGTCATTTAAGATGTAATTAACTATAAAGGCTTGCCCTTATAGGAAGCTTTTCCAAACCAAGCTTAGTTTAAACCCTATTTGATTTGTCATATTAAATAAGGGAACTTCTCGATTATAAATAAATTCGTTTCACAGACTAAATAAATGTCATGTATTTCTTAATTTATTTGATTGAGCCTCAACCTCAAGTCTTGTGCTTACCTTTTAGGATTGATACATGGCTTGGGGGGTAGTTCTCTTTCATTTAAACTAAGATAGATATTTAAAAGGAAGGGTAAATTATATTGCAGAAGAGGAACATAATACAGATCTGATATAGGGGACTTGTAAGAGGTCACCCTTTAACAATAAAGATCGAGAAGGGAAAGGAGTAGTGGAGACTAAAGAGCAGTTGTTTTAGTTGCAAGTGCATCTTGGGCATTCATAGGGCTGTAGAAAAACAATTTGTAGGTGCCTGTGTAGTCTCTGAAGATCCCTCCAAAACCAGCACCTTGCCCATTATAGCTCCCATCTATGTTAGCTTTGATCTAGGGGTGAGTAGGTTTAATCCAAAAGACTTTGAATATCTTAACTATTTTTTGAGTAGAAGGATTGGTATTATAGAAAATTTTAGGGAATCCCTTGTTTTTGATCAGCTTTGTTAAGAAGGTTTTACAATTAAGAAGGTTTTACAATTTGTTAAGAAGGTTTTACAATGTAACACAGTTAGGTGTGCATTTGGAGGGCATTCCTCAAATTTGGCTTTATTTTTGGCCATCCAAATAAAGCAAGTTACCACAAAAGGTATGGTGCTCAAATTGACTTTGTCCCACGTATTTCAACAAATAAAAAGGGAAGCAAGTCAAGATTTAAGAGATTTACCTTCAAATCTTGAACCAATTCTAACCGGACCCTTTTTGTAAACATACATTGAAAGAAGAGATGGGTAATTGATTCTTCAGCTTTGCAACACAAATGGCACATGGAAGGTCCTCTCAATCATTTAAGCTTGAGAATATCATCCATAGGGAGAAGCTTATGAAAGGTTCTCCATATTAGAAAAGACTGAGGGGGTGAGATATTTTTTTCCAAATAGTTTGACCCCATGGAACATCTTGCTAGGTGTACAATTTAGCATATATGGCTTTATAGAGGCTATGAAGCTTACTAGCATTAATCACTAAATTGTCTTGATGTTCTCTATTAAAAGAGATTTTAGTAATACAAGCAGTAGTTGTTTGATCAAGCATAGACAACAGTTTTTTTCCAAAGACCAGGAGTCTCCATTCCAGCAATTAGCCACCAATAGATTAGGCTCAAAGTTTGATGGTCTGGGTATGAGAAGATCTTGGGGCACCAGTGATCAAGCAAAAAATGAATTTTGCCTTGACCAAGATCCCACAGGAATAGGTTTTCTGCCTTTTGTTTGATTTCAAGCAACTTGAGCCATATGAGTGAGTCCCACAACTTTCTTTCTACCAAAGTAGGGTGGGAGGGGTGGGAGTGCTTACAATGGGAGTGCTTACAATATTTCCCCATCATGAACTTTGCTCATAGGGAGTTCTGCATTCTAAATTTTAGCCAGAGTTTGCACATATTAATTTGTTGAAGGTGTTGCAAGCCTTCGAAACCCAATCCTCCAGCAATAGTAGGTTTAGTAACCTTTTGCCAGCTAGCCCAGTGTAATTGATTCTTTTGTCCAGCCCAGAGGAATCTATTGAAACTTCTCTCAATTAATAGTTGGGTTGAATTCTTCATGTTTGTAACTTGGAGGATGTAGGAAGGGAAAGATGTGAGAATTTTTTTTAACTGTGTAATTATCCCACCATTAGGGAGAAATGAATTTGTCCAGCAGTTGAGTTGAGCATTGATTTATGTAACTACAACATCAAATTGTATTCTTTTGGTTCTTCCTTTGATAAGTGGCACCCCAAGATAATGAAGAGGGCAAGTAGCAGTAGAAAACCCAATAAAGTTGCCAATCCATTGTTTAGCTGCTGGATTAGTAAGTTTGCTATAAAGGATATGACATTTAGAAGTGTTGAAGTTCATACTAGAGATATCTTGGAATGGCTTGAAACATTTGTGTATAAGCTTAACAACATCTTTGTTAGCTTTGGAGAATACAATGATGTCATCTGCATACATTAGGTGTGTAACCTCCATACTAGATGTATGGTGGAATCTGGCATACGATTTCTGTGATAGAGCATGATCAAAAATTCTAGAAAAATAGTCCATGGTTAGGATGAAAATATATGGGGAGAGTGGATATCCTTGTTGAACCCCTCTAATAGCTAAGAAGAAACCATGGGAAGCTCCATTAAGCAAAGTGGAGTGTGAATTGAATTGCAACCATCTAGAAATGAGAGTGCAGAACTCAGTAGAGAAACCCCTGGCTTTGAAAATTTTAAGAATAAAAGACCATTGAATAGTATCATAAGCTTTACTTAGATCCAATTTGTAAATGAGATTGCCTCCTCTACAATGATGGTCTATATCCAATAGTAACTCCTGTGCTAGCAATACTTTGTCAGAGATAGATCTACCCTTAATAAATACTGTCTGATTGGATTTTATTAGATGGTATAAATGGGGTTGTAACCTGGCCACACTAATTTTGCTAATGAGTATGTTGAAAACTGAAGTCAAACTTATAGGTCTGTACTGATTCTAGTTATGGCTTACAGCAGCTTTAGGGATGAGGACATAGCTAGAGAAAGCAAAGTAGTTGGGGAGGGGGATTCCATTGAAGAAGCTTTGGATAGCATTAACCACATCTTCCTTGATAACAGGCCAAGCTTTTTTGTAGAAAGCAGTTCTATATCCATCAGAACCGGCTACTTTAGAATTATCAATAATGTTGAGGGCCTCCCAAATTTCAGATTCCGTTGGAGTGGAGGTTAGTTGAAGTTCCTGAGTATAAACCAGTTCTTCCTGAAAGATTTGAGGATCCACTTGTGTAGAGATGAAATGAGGTGCAGTGAGGAGATTCTGAAAAAATTCTACAGCATTCCTGGCAATACCCTCATAATTGTTGATCCAACTTCCTTGAGCCTCTTGAATCCTATGAATATTATTACATTTTCTTTTATACAAGATACAAGCATGATATTATTTTATATTCTTGTGTCCTCATATGAATCTATTGATGGCAGCCTTCTGTTTAAGAAACAATTCCAATCTTTTTGTAGCCAGAAGAACCTTTTCAGCATTTGCCAACAGTGCAGCTTCACTAACATTTCCAGTCTTAGTTTCAGCTTCCAGGTTGCCAGATTTTTCTCAGCATTCTCCACTTCTTCATACACATTCCCAAAGAAGTACCAATTCCATTGCTTGAGATAATGAGCCATCTTTTTTTGCAATCGCCACAATCTGATAAGGGGTTGGATTGCTGTGAAGTATTCCAATGCTCTTTAGTGAAGTTAAGAAACTGAGGATGATCAGTCCACATGTTTTGAAATTTAAAGGAGTTAGGACTTTTAGGTGGGGTGGCAGTGATAGAAACAAGCAATGGTCTGTGGTCTGACCCTACTAAAGATAAGTGATTTACTAAGGAATTTAAGAATTCCTGGACCATAGAACATTGGTCAGAAACCTATCCAACCTTTCCCAGATTTTTCCTCTCTTCGAAGCAAAGTAGTCTCCTTGGAATTCAAGATCAAAAAGGTTAGCCATTTTGATGTTGTCACTAAATTGTGTCATCTTGAGGAGGTTAGTAGATCTACCCCCTCTTTTTTTAGAACTTTCAGCCACACAATTGAAATCTCCTCCCACTAACCAAGGGGAGGCTATATTGTTTCCAATGTAGATAAGCTCTTGCCAAAGGGCTGTTCTATCATTTTTGTTACAACCAACATAGATAACAGTGACGAGTTCTGATTTACCAGCAACATCAAACTTGAAATGCACAAACTGTGGATGATCCAACAGGTTAGACCAAGTTATTTCTTTTCTGAAAAGGTTCCAGATTTTATTAGTACACTTATAGTGATGGGAAAAGCCATGGAATTGGTTTAGGATTTTTTGAGGATATTTATGAACCATAGGATCTAGAATAGCAATGCACCATAATTTGTGTTTTCTATTGAGATGAAGGAGTCTTTTTAGAGAGAGTGGATGAGCCACCCCCCTATTGTTCCAACAAAGCAAATTAATCATGATGAGATTGATTGGATCTCCCCCTTGTAAGTCTTGTGAGGGAATCACTTTTTGAGGAGTAAGAGCTTCCAGCTTCTATAACAATAGTTCCTCCTTATGGATCAATATTAGCTTGTTTCTTCTTTTTCCTGGGTTTTTCCAGCTGCCATCACTCTTCCAAATCTCTGTGAAGGGAAGCAATAGAAGGTGCATTATCATTACAAATTTCATCTACCAAATTGAGATGAGCAGGACCATTACTATAATGATCTAGTTGTTCATTACTATGCAATAATAATTGTTAATGATAGGATCTGTGACTGCTATAGAAGATACTGAAGGCTTTGAGGGTTTTGACTTTATTAGTTTCTCCAACTGTTCTACTACATTTTCCACAAGATTAATGTTTTTAGAGGGAGGAAGAATCTGAATTGGATTGGAAGGATCCTCAGGAAGTCTGGGAGTTGTATCTTTTGGTATTGTGGTCGTCAGCTGGTCAGTAGGAGTAACCTGCTCCAGTTCAATTTCAAACGTTGGAAGGGGGTTTTCAGAAATGGGTACTTCCATCACACCTTGAGGTGCATTATAAATCTCTTTAAATATATTTTGGTCATCAGTAGACTTTCCAATGACAGACTGCTCCTGTGCAACATCTGGAATATAAGAAGGTCCTTGAGTTTTAGGATTAGTTCTGATCTTTGGATGGAGTCTGAAGCATCTAGTGTTGAAGTGTCCATACATTTGGCAGTGTGTGCAGTAATATGGTTTTTGCTCCATTACAATCTTTTGCAAGTAACGATTGTGAGTTGTTCCCAACCATATTTCATCCACTTTAGGAAGGGTTATGTCCCTTTCAACTAGGATTCTGGCAGCAGAGGGACTTGAGAGATTATAATTTGGCACATCAACTTTCATTGCTCTGCCCAGAGTTGTTCCTATTGTAAATAACACTTGATGGTGAAAGAAGTACAGTTTTAGCCTTGAGAGTTGGAACCAAATAGGAACTATGGGTGGTTCCTGACTGGTATCAAATTCAGGTTACCATTTTAACAGCTTCATTGCCATTCCTTTCCTTCAATGTACAGAATCTGTGTACAGAATCTGCTTGGCAAATAGTCTGGTGTAGTCTTCTTCTCTGGATAGGTGAATGGACAAATGTCTTCCATCAATTATACCAACTTTCCAATCATTCAGGAGTTTCAAATCTTCAAAGTACTTTCTAATGGCCTCCATCTTTGGATGACCATATTGGAAATTATCAACCAGCGTAAATCTAAAAGAGGATGAGAGTGAATGTATTTCAGCTTCAGAGAAGAAAGCTGTTGGTTTCCCTCACTTCTTGCCTAGTGGTTTAACAAAAGGCAGCTCACCATTACCTACCCCCTCATGGAAGGCAGTAGTACTTCCACTGAGCTTCAGAAGTTAGAGCTTTTACCAACCACGTCAGCAAATGTGGCTTTGGTCCACTTTATATTGGTATCCAAGTCAATAGGAGTAGCCGTAAGAAAAATTCAAATCCTCCACTAGAAAAACTATGGAGGGTAATAAACAACAACTGAAAACCACAGAATGTATCACATGAATCCCAAGGTAAATGATAAGTCCCACAAAAAATCGACCAAAAGTCACCCAAAGAGACAAAAGCAATGAAACAGTAACCTCCATATTAAAAAACTAGTGAACCCGGGAAGTAATAAAAGCTACTAGAGAGTAGCCAAGAGAAGCAACAAGGTTCAATAAACTTCTTTCACCCAAATAGCAATATATATTTATATATATATAAGGTCTCAACCTTCTATTCAGTTTCCACCTCTCAGCGATTAGTATTCCCTTTTGGAATATTAATGATCCTCATGATTAATATTTTGTGTTGAAATATTAGAGGAGTGGCTCACCCCACCTCTCTTAAGAGATTGAAACATCTCATCAGGACCCAAAAGATTTGGCGTTTTTCCATTCTTGAGCCTATGGTCACCAAATATCCTAACAATATTACCAAAAAGTTTTCAAAATATACTTTTTATTCTAATTCTAATAATAAAATTTGGCTTTTTGTCAGACCTAAAATTCAGTGCACCTTTCTTGTTAATCATCAACAATTTCTTCATATTCAATTCTCTAATGGAGTATAGGTGGGGTATGCTTCATTTATTTATGCTAGCAGTCTTCCCAGAAACCAACAAGAATTATGGCATGAGCTGATACAATTGGGATAGCAGATTGACTCCTTTTGGATTTTAGGTGGTGACTTTAATTGCATCACTTCACCAATTGAAAAAAGAGGGGGTAAAGCCCCCCTTACCATCTCCAATCACCAAATTCCACAACTTCATTAGTGGTGCTGGATTATTTGATCTAGGCTTTCAGGGGCCTAACTTTACTTGCAAAAGAGGTACACTGTGGGAAAGACTGGATAGACTTCTTGGAAACTACTTATGGTTTTAAACTTTTCTTTACTCTATTGTCACACACCTTGCTATGGCTGGTTTTGATCATAGACCTATCCTTTTCTCCATACAGAATACTGTCAGACCCACTCATACCACTTTCAGATTTCAGAATATGTGGGCATTACATCCAGAGTTTCTTAAGGAATTTGATAAAAATTGGGAGTCTAAAAATGATGCAGACCTCTGGATAATATTGTGACTCTTGCAAAAGAATTTAGCCTCTCATCTGAAAAAATGAAATTGGGATAGGCAATGTCAATGAGCAAGTCAATGAGCAACTTGATGCCATCCAAAAAGAAGTTCACAGACTGGAAGTAGGTTTACAAATGGGGATAAATTCTGACTTTGAGGTCCATCATGCTAATTAGAGACTCCTTGCACAAATCAGCTACCAGGAATGCTTCTTAATACAGAAAGCAGCTGCCTCTAAATTCACTGATTGTGATAGAAATACAAGATACTATCATGCCTGTGTCAACTATAGGAGTAAGTGCAATATGATTCTCAATATTACTAATACCAATGGTCAGAAACCAATGGTCAGATACCAATGGTCAGAAACTGACCAATGCTGATGATATTGCTTGTGATGCAGTACAATACTTTCAAAATTTGTTTACCAAAAATCAGTCTGATAGAAGCCCAATTGATGCAGATATATTTTTTAACAGTCAACATTATGTTCAGAGATTAAATCTCACTAATATTCACTTGGAAGATGAGATAAAACTTTCCTTAGACTCCATTGATGGTCTTAAAGCTGTTGGGCCAGATGGATAAACCTCAACATTTTATAAGGCCACATGGGACCGGACCAGCAAAGACATTATGCAAGTTGTTCAAAATTTCATTCTTGGTGTGGATCCTCTCAGATACTTCAGTGCCTCTACCATCACTTTGATTAGGGTTTAGGGTTTAGGGTTTAGGGTTTTAGGGTTTAGGGTTTAGGGTTTAGGGTTTAGGGTTTAGGGTTTAGGGTTTAGGGTTTAGGGTTTAGGGTTTAGGGTTTAGGGTTTAGGGTTTAGGGTTTAGGGTTTAGGGTTTAGGGTTTAGGGTTTAGGGTTTAGGGTTTAGGGTTTAGGGTTTAGGGTACCAAAACAGAATAACTTAGGATTATAGGCAAATCAGCCTAACTAATGTGATCTCCAAAATAATCAGTAAAATCATTATTTTCAAGCTTCAACCACATCTCCAAAATCTCATCAGTGACAACAAAGTGGCTTTCATTAAAGGGAGGAATATTACAGATAATATTCTACTTGCCTAGGAACTCTTATTAGACCTTGACAGAAATTGTAGAGGGCAAAATGTCATTTTCAAGCTTGATATAAGTAAAGCTTATGATACCATCAGCTGATAATTTATTCTTGACATTTTTTTTGCTAGAGGCTTTAATGAAAGTTTTATAAATTTGATCCACAGAGGGCTGAAATGCAATTCTCACTCAGTTTTGATCAATTCAATGGCAAATTCCATGGCTTCTTTAATGCTACCAGGGGTATCAAGCAGGGAGACCCTTTGTCTCCAACAATTTTTATTCTTGCCCTTGACTGTCTTTCAAGATAATTGAATAAGCTTTTTACCAACTCAATACATTTGGCTTATCACCACAGACCTAATATCCTTAAATATCCTTATAAGAAGCCATTTAGCTTATGCTGATGATATTATTATCTTCTTTAAAGCTTCCAAGAATTCTGTTAGGAGGATACATAAATGTCTTCTACACTTCCAACATACCTCAGTTATGGCTCTTAACCAACAGAAATGTCAATTCATTGTTAACGCTAACTCCACCTCTCAGATCAAGCACTGGATTTATGATTATACTGGATTTTTCCATGCTAATCTCCCCATTAAATATCTTGGAGTACAACTACTCAATGGCAGAACTAGACAAACACAATTCCAGGAAGGCATTGATCAAATCAAAGCACAACTAGAGAATTGGACTAACTCCTTTTTCAATGGTGGGATGATCACTATTTTGAGGATTATTCTGACTGTAATGCGTTCTTATGTCCTCCAAATGTTCTCCATGCAAAAGGGTACACAAGTAGCTATTGAAAGGATCTTCAACAAATTTCTCTTGTCTGGTCAAATGAAACAATTCCACTGGCTCTCTTGGCAGAAGTTATGCAAACCCTTGCAGGCTGGTGGGCTTGGCTTTAAAGAATTTCAACACCTAGGTTTCATAAACCTTTGCAAATTGTGGATCAGATTTAGGGCCCATGATAGTCTTTGGGCAAGATTTCTGAAAGGGAAATATTGTAGAACCTTGCATCCTGTATTGGTAACCAAAAAATTGTGGGATTCTAAATTGTGGACCAAACTATTGAACATCAGAATTCAAGTTGAGGAACTTTTCCAATGGGAGCTGGGAGATGGTCAAGTTAATTTTTGGTTAGATAACTGAGTTAGCAATGGGGAGAAGCTTGAGTGCCTTACCCCCAACCATAACTATAATTGTCAGGTCAGAGATTATTGGTCTGCTAATCAGTGGAACTACATAATTCTTAAAATAGTTCTATCTAGTGAACATGTTAGATGGGTTAAGGATATTCCCTTCTCATCCAGTTCCAAAGACAGAATTATTACTAAACATGCTTATTCCCAGAAATTATCTGCCTACATTTATGATCACTTCTTTATTTGGAATCAGATGCCTTGGGGAAAAGCCATTTGGGGTAAACTCCTAACCCCTTCTATGTCCTTCTATTGGAGACTGTGGCACTCTTTACTTCCTATTGATGACATTTTAAAGATGAAAGGGTTGAGAGAGCCTTATATCTGCCCATTATGTTATGCTGCTGAAGAAACCTTAGAGCACTTATTTTTCTCTTGTGATTTCTCCCAAGAAATTTGGTCAGGATTACTCAAGCTTCTGAATATTGATACTTATAATGTAAGTTGGCTTATGTTTTTTTCTTGTTAGGAAGATTGGCATAACAGCAAGCTTTTGGTGATCCCTTGTATTGTGGCTTGGTTTATATGGATGTGCAGAAATCATATCAAATTTGATGAGCAATTTATAGGGTCATATTTTGTGATACTTAATTGTATCTCTTATATTCAAAAACTGATCAAGTTCAACCATTTCCCCAATGTAATAAAAAAATGGACCTCAGACAAAACTCATGTTCTTTCACATTCTTCCAAATTAATCTTTTGGAGCCCCCCTCCTACTTGTTGGTTGACGGTCAACACTAATGGCAGTTTCTCAAAAGGTTGTGCTGGAATTGGGGGAGTCTTTAGGAACTCTCATGGTACTCCTATACTGTATTTCATGGCACCTGTTGTGGCACTTGATGCTTTGGAGGCAGAATTCAAAGCTATTTGCTGGGCTATTAGAATTGCTTGCTACTGTCATCTGGGCCCTTTGCTTGTAGAAACGGATTCTACTGTTTGCATCATTATTTTATTCCATGATGAAACTCCTCCCTAGAATCTAATCATGTGGAATAGAAAGGTAAATTCCCTCTTACATAGTTGCATGATGAAATTTAACTACATCCCTAGGGAGGGCAATAGTCCAGCACATTGGCTAGCCTCCCAGGGTGGGAATACTGAACAAACTTATGTTGGGAAGGCACTTACACCAAACTTAATAAAACCAAACTTAAAATTTCTTCTGAATGGAGATAATATGGCACTCCCCTACTTTAAGACCCTATAACATTTTTGGAGTAGCAGATATATTTGTGAAGCTAATGAGATATATATAGATATATACATATATCTCCCTACTTTTTTTGGTGTAGCTACTATATATATGTGTCCATATATACATAGAGCAAGTAGGCATTTTCTGTTTTCCTTTACTTTTGGGTGGATTTAATTCATCAATACTTGTAAACCCCTTTAACTATTAACATTAATATGTTGGAGGTGGCAGCTAGAGAAGGAGCTCTGCTAGGGTTTCTAGGAAGATGAAGTTCTGCAGCTGGTAGTGGTGGTTGGTGGGTAACGTCAAGGAGGGGAGGTGTGTCCTTCACTTCCTTTGGACTACTCTTGGGAGTTTTATCCATTCGGCCTTTCCCAGGCTTGGAGTTTTTAGATTGATTACTGTTCCATTGAGATGGGGCTTCTCCTTTTCCCTATCAACAATCTCTTTTTCTATTTTTGAAGTTCAGAGGCCTAACACTTCATATTGTTCCACTGGGAGGCACTGGTTTTTCTATTTACGGCTCAAATAAAGGTTTGCACTTCAATGGCTACTTTTATAGATGTCCACACTGATTCATAGTGTACAAAAGCAACCTATGCTGGTGTTGTTGACAAAGCTAATGACACACTTCAAGATCCTGTAAAGTTGATTTTCCTCAAAGAATTTCGAATTTCATGATAATTTCATGATGCAGCTGCTGGTAAGGGTGTTTGCCCTTGCATCCACACCTTGGATCTAAAGAAGGAGAAACTACTATGTACTTCTCTGATATTGAGATTGCCTCTTTACATGAAGAAATCAGATTCACTCTAGTGGTAAAGTTCCAATTGAGTCACCCCAAAATGGACCTTGTTAGAAGTTTCTTTGATTCGCTCAATTTTATGAGACTGTGGAAGCTTGGCTTGATTGATGGCAGACATCTATTTATCCAACTGTTAATGGAAGAAGATTATGCCAGGTTATTTGCAAAACAAGTAGTGGTGATTGCTGGGACTACAATGAAAATACAAAAATGGACTAAGTATTTTGACCCAGCCAAGGACCCTCCTGTGGTTCCTTTTTAGTTTAAGATGCTTAGAATTTCATTACCTACTTTAAGCTTAATGCTCTTTTTAATATTGGGAGAGCATTGGGAACACCCTTTAAGTTAGATGCTCCCACCTTTAACAAACAAGGCCTGCACTTGCAAGAATTCAAGTTGAAAGAGACATAACACTCCTAGAGATTAAGAGGATTTGGATTGGATCAGAGGCAGAAGGATTTTGGCAGGAAATAGTTGCTAAAAAAACCTTTTTACTGCCAACATTGTAAATTTTTTGGCCATACCATTGAGAGATGCTTTAGTCTTCACCCACCCACAAGGAAAACTTCAGTCCAGAACTCAAGGGAGGCTGGACAAGTTGTTGAACAAATCCAAACTACTAATGTTGATGAGATCGGTCAGTTAAATGACATTTAAGCTGTTAACCAAATTAGAGTCAATTCCACTAATAAAAATAAATCTCAAAAAAAATTTGATGATACTCCCTTTGGAGATCCTTTGGGGGAACTATCTGACTCACAAGCATCCCCTGGGAGAGCTGTGAGAACAGAAGTTAATGAAGTTGTTATAATTACTCCCCCTTCTCCGTCACTTGAAGGGAATGGGAAAAATGTTTAGAAATACCTTACCAACATAGAGATTCGGAAAACAATTACTGATACTACCGTTATTGAGCTACAACATGCTCTTGAGGAAGATTGGCATGTTCAGAGTGCTAGAAAGAAGGAAAAAAAGACATCTGAGGTGCAACAAAATTCAACAAGGAACAAGCTCTAAGAAGAATAAAGGGAAGGCCAGAGCTAAGAATTGTTCCCCCTCTAATTATAATAGATGCAACAATAGATCAAGGTCTCAGCCATCTATTCAACTCCCATCTATCAATAATTAATATTCTATTTTGGAATATTAATGGTTCTCTATGATTAACTTTTTATGTTGGAACATTAAAGGAGTGGCTCACTCCTCTTCACTAAAGAGATTGAAATATCTCATAAGAACCCAAAAGATTTGTTGTTTTGCTATTCTTAATCACATGGTTACAAAATATCCACAAAATATCACTAAAAACTTGACTAATTTCATTTTCTATACTAATTCAAATAATAAAATCTGGCTATTTGTCAGACTTGAAATTCAGTGAACCTTGCTTCTTGATTATCCACAATTTCTTCATATGCAATTTTCTATTGGAGCACAAGTGGGATATGCTACCTTTGTCTATGCAAGTTGTTTGCCTAGCAATCAACACGCCTTGTGGTATGATCTGTTACAATTGGGATAGTATATTGATTCTTTTTGGGTAGTGGGTGGAGACTTCAACTGCATTACTTCCTACACTGAAAAAAGAGGGGGCAATGCCCCCTGCCTTCTGTAGTGACCAGGTTCAACAACTTCATCAATAATGCTGGCTTATTTGACTTAGGCTTTCAAGGGCCTAATTTTACTTGGAGGAAGGGTGATCTATGAGAAAGTCTGGATGGGCTACTTGGTAATTCCCTTTGGTGTCAAACCTTTCCATGTACTATTGTCACACACCTTGCTATGGCTGGTTCCGACCACAGACCTATTCTTTGCTCTATACGTAATTTTGTTAGACTTGCTAACACTCCTTTCAGATTTCAAAATATGTGGGCCTTGCATCCAGAGTTTCTTCAGGAAATTGATAAAACATGGGTGTTTGAAATTGAGGCCAATCCTTTGATTAGACTGTGGAAACTGCAAAAGAAATTGGCCTTACACCTCAGAAGATGGATTTGGGAAAGGTTTGGCAATGTTAATGATAATCTTGATGTTATTCAAGAAGAAGTAAACATACTTGAAGAGGGTCTCCAAATTGGGCTAAATACTGAATCTGAAGTTCATCAAGAAAATGAGAGGTTGCTTTCACAAATCAACTACCTTGAATGTTTTTAAAGCATAAGGCAGCTATTTCTAAGTTTATTGATGGGGATAGAAATACTAGATATTACCATGCTTGTACCAATTACAGGAGGAAGTGTAATATGATCCTAAACATCACCAATTCTTCTGGTTAGAAACTGATCAATGATGAAGAGATTGCTTGTGATGTTGTTGTTCAGTATTTCCAAAATCTATTTACTAGTAAACGAACTGATAAGTCCGCTATTGAGATTGATCTTTTTTCTGACAACCAGCATTATGTTCAATGCTTAAATCTTACTGGTATCCCTTTGGAGGATGAGATAAAGCATGTTTTAGACTCTAGTTATGGCTATAAAGCTATTGGGTCAGATGGGTATACTTCAAATTTTTATAAAGGCACTTGGAGCAGGACCAGTAAGAATATTATACATGTTGTTCAAAACTTCTTTCATGGTGTGGATCCACCTAGATATTTCATTGCTTCTATCATTACATTGATTCCAAAGAATCAAAATAAGAAAAGTTGGGCGGATTACAGGCCCATCAGTCTAACTAATGTGATTTCCAAATTGATCAGCAAGATTATTGTTTTCAGGCTTCAGCCACATCTTCAACACCTCATCAGTGATAATCAAGTGGCATTTTTCAAGGGAGAAATATTACTGATAATATTATACTTGCCCACGAACTCCTGTTGGATCTTGATAGAAAATGTAGAGGGGGAAATGCTATTTTCAAACTTGACATAAGCAAGGCCTATGATACAATCAACTGGGATTTTATTCTTGAACTTTATCAGCTAAAGGCTTTAATGAAGAGTTCATCAATTTGATTCACTGATGGTTGAAGTGTAATGCAAATTCAGTTTTGATTAATGGTAAATGCCATGGCTTTTTTAATGCTTCCAGGGAAATTAAGCAAGGGGACCCATTGTCCCCAACCATCTTCATCCTAGCTCTAGATTATTTTTCTAGATAGCTGAACAAGTTGTTTATTGCCTCACCTCACTTGGCTTATCATCACGGATTCAAAATTATTACAAGTCATTTAGCTTATGCAGATGATATTATTATCTTCTCAAATGCTTACTGTCAAAAAGTTGTATAAATGCCTTCTACATTTTCAGCAAGCCTCAAGTATGGATCTTAACCAACAGAAATGTCAATTCCTTGTTAACAATAATTCTACTCCTCATATCAAGCATTGGATATCTGAACACATTGGTTTTAGCTATAGTACACTTCCTATCAAGTATCTTGGTGCTCAATTACTTAAAGGCAAAACTTGACAAATCTAATTTCAAGAAGTTATTGACCAAATTAAAGCCCAACTTGACTGTTGGACTAATTCTTTTCTGTTAAATGGTGGGAGGATCTTAATTTTGAGGAGCATTCTAACTGTCATGCCATCATATGTCGTTCAAATGTTCACTATGCAAAAGTGTACACAAGTAGAAATTGGAAGAATCTTTAATAAATTTCTTCGGTCTGGTCAAAGGAAGCAGTACCACTGGCTCCCTTGGCAGAAGATGTGTAAATCTTTGCGAGCTGGTGGGCTGGATTTCAAGGATTTTGAACATTTGAGCTTTATCAACCTCTGCAAACTATGGATCAGATTTAGGCCCCAGGAAAATCCTAGTGCCAGATTTATGATGGGGAAGTATTGTAGATTTATACATCCTACCCTAGTATCCAAAAAAGTGGGGGACTCTAGATTATGTTCCAAAATGTTGAATATCAGAATTAAGGATGAAGAACTTTTCTATGGGAGCTGGTAGAAGGAAAAGTTAACTTCTGGTTGGATCACTGGGTCAACAATGGGGAGAAGCTTGAATGCCCTATCTCCCACCCTAACTTTAGCAGTCATGTCAAAAACTTTTAATCTGAAGATCAGTGGAGCTGTAGGTTGCTCAACAATGTCTTCTCTAGTGAACAAGTTAGATGGGTTAAGGATACTCCTTTCTCATATAATCAAAAAGATAAAATTGTTACTAAACATGCCATTTCCCAGAGATTATCTGCCTACATTTATCATCAATTTTTTCATTGGAATCAGCTGGCCTGCGGTAAAGCCATTTGGGGTAAGCTCCTAACTCCTTCCATGTCATTCCTCTATTGGAGACTTTGACATTCCTTACTCCCTACTGATGATATCTTAAAGATGAGAGGGCTGAGAGGGCCTTCAATCTGCCATCTATGCAATGTTGCAGAAGAATCATTGGAGCATTTATTTTTGACCTGTAATTTCTCCCAAAGGATCTGGTTAAGGCTTTCAAATCTTATGAAAATTGACACCTGCAACTTAAGTTGGCTCAAGTTTACCACTTGCAGGGGGGATTTGAAGAATAATAACCTCTTAGTGATCCCTTGTTTGGTTGCTTGGTTTATATGGATGTGCAGAAATCATGTTAAGTTTGAGGAACACTTTCCTTGGTCAAATTTAGTAATCTTAAATTGCACTTCTTACATTAAAAAATTGATCAAATATCACCATTTCTCAAATGTAATAAAAAATTGGACACCCAGCAAGACCAATTTTCATCTGCATAATCCAGATTAGGTTTTTGGAGCCCCCTACTAATGGTCGGTTGAAGGTTAACACTGATGGCAGCTTTTCAAAAAGTCATGCTGGTGTTGGGGGAGGCTTTAGGAACTCTCATGGAAATTGTATTATGTACTTTACTGCTCCTATATTGGCTCTTGATGCTTTCGAGGAAGAATTCAGAGCTATTTACTGGGTTGTAATAATAATTGTAGACATTGATTTTTTTATATTTTTAGTATTTTCAGTTTAGTTTGTCAGTTTAGTTTTTCAATTTTTGTATTTATGTTTTTAATTCTCAGTAAGTTCTCTAGAATATATTATGTTTTGTTTAATGCATTAAAGCCTGTATGTAGTTTAACGGTTAATACTTGCAGTATACCATAGCCGAGTTTGATAGTCAGAAATCCTCTACAGATTAATTTTTATTTTTATGCATTTACTATTTTCTTTCACCTATTAAATTTTATATCCAAAATATTTTTAAAGTCATTTAAGAGCTTATGTTTGGGGGTGTCGGCACTATTTTGGTTGAAGGGTTGACCGTAAGAAGCTGTCGGTCACCGGAATTGAAATCCCGTCGCCCGTTTCGGAAGGACGTTTTAATATATATGTATATATATATTGAAGGAGCATTATTCAGCTCCCTACATGTTGATCATTAAAAGTACTACAAAGGTTCCAAAACGAGGAGTCCCCAGACAAAGGGAGGAAGCCCAATCCTCAAAAATGCTTACAAGAGAATTAAACAGTAAAAAGAAAAAAAGGTGAAAGCAAAAAATGCACTAAATCTCTTTAAGTATGCTAGGCTTGAATCTAAGGTGAGGAGTCTTCAGCTGGTCACCATGGAGTAGGAGGGCAAGGGGGGTAGGAGGTCTTGTATCAACAGAAATGGAGTTGGCATAGATTCCTTATCTGGTAAGCCAATTAGCAAGTTGGTTTCCTTCTCTATATATGAAAGACATATGAATTGTAAGACTTTTGTAAAATGTGCCAATTTTTTGCTTCCATTGCATATGGTGCCATGAGGAAAGCTGATCAGAATTGAACAAAGAGATTAGCTGTAAAGAATCAACCTCAATCCAAACTTTCTGCCAAGTTGCTTTATTTATAAATGTAAGGGCCTAGTAGACAGCAATAAGCTCAGCTTCAAGAGCATCATTGGCCACAGTAAGAGCATGGAAGAAAAGTAGACAATTACTGGAGGAATTTATGAAAACCCCCCACCCCTGCACCCCATTTAGAGAAGCTACCATCAGTGTTTATTTTCATGGTTTGAACATCAGGAGGGTTCCAAGTAACAACCTCAATTCTGTTGTGACTAATGGTGGTACTGGTTTTAGCCAGATTTATGCTAGGGAAGTTCTTAATTTGTATGATTTTGTTCAGATAGGAAACACAGTTTCTAGTTACATTGTTATGTTGGATACTCTTATCATCATGTTTGTTGTTGTTCGTACACATCCACAAGAACCAAGCCACAATGAAGGGGATTGACTCCCCCTGTGTGCTTCTCCAGCTATGCCAACCAGCATTAAGACTAGTCTAGTCCTTATCCAAGTTATCATCCTTAGAATTATTAAGGAGCTCTTTCCACACCTCTTGAGAAAACTCACATTTGAAAAATAGGTGGTTAATGTTCTACTCATTTTTCAGACAAAGATAGCAGCTAGAGGGTCCTCTTAAACCTTTGAGTTTAAGAATATCATCAGTTGGCAAGAGGTTGTTGAAGAATCTCCAACAAAAGAAGGATATGGAAGGGGATAGAAATCTGTTCCAAATGGCCTCACCCTAATTGACCTTCTTCCAATGATTTAACTTAGCATAAGTAACTTTGGTCAGGCTTTGGTTAGTGTAGCTTTGCCATATGATCTTATATTTTCTGCCTTTATCAAACACAGTTCTAGTGACTAGAGATAAGTGAGGCTCCTGAAGCAAGGATTGGAGTTTAGGAACATCCCAGGAGTCCCCATCCTAGAGGTCACAGCTAAGAACTGAGGGTTAAAGTCTGGAGGGGGGCCCAAATCCAGTCTTTAGGACACCAGTTGTCATGACAAAAGTTCACTTTAACATTTCCCAAATCCCATGTGTACATGTCTTCAGCTTGCTCTCTGATTTTCAGCATATTTGTTTTGATTTTGGAGTCTCCCAGCTTTTTGGTAATAAGAGAGGGGAGTTGGCCCTTGCAATACTTGCCATACATGAATTTTGCCCACAAAAAAGTTTATGCTCTGAACTGAATCCACATCTTATAGAAATTAATGTGTACAACTTGTTGGAGCCCCTTGAACACCAGCCCACCAGCTGAAATTGGTTTGGCTGCCTTCTGCCAAGAAGCCCAGTGTAACTGCTTTCTTTGACCAGCCCATAAAAATCTATTAAAAGCACTCTCCAACTGGATTTGGGTGCTTTTCTTGAGGTAGTTGGTTTGAAGGATATAAGAGGGGAAGGTAGTCAAGATGCTTCTAAGGAGAGTGATTCTTCCCCCATTAGACAGGAAGGAGTGAGACCAGCTGGATAGAGTTTTTTGGATTTTCTGTAGGACCTCATCAAATTAGGTCATTTTTTATCTCCCCCTAATGAGTTGAACCCCCATATATCTCACAGGGTCCCTAGCAATAGAGAAGCCAGTGTAGTTGGAGATCCAGTGCTTGGTATTGGAAGAAGCCCTCTTGTTAAATATAAGTTGGCATTTATTAAGGAAGAATTCCATTCCAGAGTTTTTTTGAAATTATTGTATGCATTTCTAAACTTTCTTCACAGCAATCTTTTGAACATTTGAACATTGGAGAATTCTTCACAGCAATCTTTTGAACATTGGAGAATATCATAATGTCATCAGCATACATGAGATGGGAAAAAACTATATTGGATTTATGTGGTTGTCTGGAGTACTGATGGTTGAGGATGTTCCTGTCAAGCATTCTAGAAAAGTAATCCATAGCAATAATGAAGATAGGGGGAGAGAGTGGATCACCTTGCTTTAGTCCTCTAGAAGCAGTGAAAGCCCCCTGGAGATGGCCATTGATAAGGATGGAGTGGTTTTTATTGATAAGCCACCTTTGGATGAGATTTCTAATTTCTGGCTGAAATCCTCTAGTTGCAGGTAGACCCAAGATAAAGTTCCAGTCAATGGTGTCATAGGCCTTCTTGATATCTAATTTGTATATGAGGTTACCCCCTCTGCTGATTTTATCAAGATCCAATGTGAGTTCTTGTGCCAACAGCACATTACCATTAATGGAACTACCTTTAATAAAGGCAGTTTGGTTAGGACATATAATTTTGTCCAAGTGAGGTTGCAGCCTTCTCACTATAATCTTTCTTATGAGTTTTCTTATGACAGAATTAAGGCTTATAGGCCTGTAGTGATCCCAGGTTTTCTGCAAATCCCCTGCAGGGGTTAGCACAATGGATGTGTTACTAAAGTAGTTGGGGAGGTTGACTACTATAAAGAAGCTCTTAATTGCCTCCACAACCTCTACCTTGATGATGTGCCACGCTTTTTTGTAGAAGTCACCTGTAAAACCATCAGGGCCAGCTGCCTTAGAGCTGTCAATATTGTTCAAGGCTTCCCAAATTTCCTCAACAGAATAGGGTTCAGTAAGATTAAACTGACTAGTGTAACTAGAATCTTCAGCGAAGTAATCTTCATAGTCAGTATTAAGATTAGCAGAAGAGTTCATGAGGGAACTGTAGAACTTAACAACATCCTTAGCTATAAGTTCATTATCATTCAGCCATCTGCCATCCTTGGAATAAATGGAATGTATGGTACTACATTTCCTCTTGTAACTTATATAGGCATGGTAAAACTTGGTGTTTCTGTCCCCTTCAGTAAAGCTAATAACAAAAGCTTTTTGTTCGAGTATCAGATCCTGAATATCAATGGATTTATTCATATTAGTCTGGGTAGCACAGCAAATCAGTTTCAGTGGCATAGTTATTCTGAACAGCAACCTCAAGTCTCTCAACCTCTTTTTTAACAGACAAAACATTGGAAAACACATTTCCAAAAGTTTCCCAACCCCACTTCCTCAAGGCTTTGCTGGTTTTATGATACAGAAGGCTTAGCTTGTTAGGCTTAGCTTGATAAGAGGGTCTGTGTGATCAATTCCCATCCAGTTAGAAGCAACACAGTTATTGAAGAGGGGGTGGGTAGACCACATGTTTATGTATTTGAAAGGAGGGTGGGTTGAGGTGGTAACTGGGGAGGTTATGGAAATGAGGAGAGGTCTGTGGTTAGAACAAGTAAGGGTTAGGTGGGTAACAAAAGTAAGGAGGTAGTGTTTCTACCAGTGGTCATTAACTAACATTCTGTCCAGCCTTTCCCATAGAAGACCCCTCTTCCAAGTGAACTTAGGACCCTGGTACCCCAAGTCAAAAAAACC
This sequence comes from Phalaenopsis equestris, assembly GCF_001263595.1. Classification (NCBI taxonomy): domain Eukaryota; kingdom Viridiplantae; phylum Streptophyta; class Magnoliopsida; order Asparagales; family Orchidaceae; genus Phalaenopsis; species Phalaenopsis equestris. The sequence continues at coordinate 12,063 of NW_018224697.1, read as the reverse complement.
AGCCTGTTGTATTTGATCATTAAAATAGGTCAGTTTAGACAGGTTGGGAGGTCTCCCTCCAGACTTTTCAGCTGCATTAGAGATGCAATTAAAATCTCCCCCCACAATCCAAGGAGAGTTCATGTTTTTGCTGATGAGATGTAAGCATTCCCATAATTCCTGCCTGTCAGCCTTCAGACTGCCAGCATAAACAAAAGTAGCATACTCCAAATGTCCTTGTATAAGCAGTGAAAGATGTATGAACTGATGATGGTCCATAATAATGCTCCACTGAATTTATTTCTAACAAAAGAATTAAACTTTGTTATTTTTGTTAGCATAATGAGAGAAACCAGGGAATCTTTGGATAATTCTCTGAGAGTTATGTTGAACCAAAGGTTCAAGTATAGCAAAGCACCACAAATTGTGTTTTATATTGAGATAAATCAGGCTTTTTAAAAACCAAAGATGGGCAATGCTCCTAATATTTCAACAAGGCATATTAATCATGGGGGGAAGGCTGAGATCTTGATCTGGTCCTTCCTCTAGAAGGGGGAGGTCCCCCCATTTTCAAAGTTTCTGTGAACGCAATATTACCCTCTCTTAATTTCTATACTTTAGACTGAACCTTCTTTTTCTTTTTAGATTTTTGTGTTTGTCATTCCTCTTCCAACAGGTGTTTCATCTCAGCTATATCATTCCATTGAGGAGCTTCTATTACAAGGGTAGTTTTCTGGTTGGTCTCCTTGGGTTGCACCACCTCATCTAAAGGGAAAGATAGGGGTTTTTGAATATTTATCTGGTTCACCTCTTCCCTGTAAAATCTAGGGGAAGTATTTGGGGGATCTTTGGAGCCAAAAGGAGCAGTAGAGCTTTTGGGTGTATTCAGCATGTCTTTCAAACTCCCAATTGGAGGTGGGTCTACACCAACTGAAACTTGTAGGGGAATAGGTTGGGTATACCTTCCCTGATTTACCATAGTCTTTTTTGGGGGAGGGTGAAGCCTGAAACATCTATGCTTGGTGTGTCCAAACATCCTCTTGGGAAGACCTCTGAAGTTGGATGCCACCACCTTCAACTTATCCAGACCCTCAGTAGCTAGAATTCTGAAGTTGGATGCCACCACCTTCAACTAATCACTCTACCTGCTGTGGAGGAAATTTTGTTAGGCACTGAGCATAGTGGTTATTGGCAGAAAATTATAGCTGAACAAAGACCTTATTATTGCCATCACTGTAAAATGTTTGGCTATACTGATGAGAAGTGCTTTAGAATCCATCGCAACCTCAGAAGGAAGCTTCCTAGAACTAATTTAGAGGTATTAGAGTCAAATGATACTGAGCTACCTCGTGTTGCTGGATTTGCTGAATTTCCAGAGGTAAGGACTGAGGAAGATTCTATACTAGAGTTGGTTGAATTACCTCAAGATATGGGAAAAGAGGCAGTGGAACCAGATAACTCTCTTCAAAATGTTCTGGAACCCTTGTTTGAACAACTTAACCTTATACAAGAATCTACCCAAGTTGAACAGATCAATGGTACTGCACTTCCAATTCTCCCTATTGATCAAGGGGAAACAGCAACTGGGATACCAGAGGAAGACCCTTTGCTTGTGAAATTAGCTAAATATATAGAAGAAGGTTGGCAAATCCAGAAAAAAAAAAGAAGAAATTTCCTTTGGAACTAAAGAACCAACTCCCTACATCTTCTTCCTTGGAGGAAGCCCCCCCTCTCTCCTCTAGTATTGTTAGAACTAGGAGAAGAGGAAAATCCACCTCTATAGGTTAATGAATCTAATCTGTTGGAATGTTAGGGGATTAGCGCATCCTAAATCCCTTAATCGAATTCTGGCTCGTAATAGGATGTATAAACCTTGTATTATTATTATTCTTCAACCTATGATCTCCAAACATGCCAAAAGAATTGTAAGGAAGTTTCCTGGCTTTCAGCTTATTGTCAACACTAACAGTAAAATATGGCTCTTTTGCAGACAAGAAATTCAGTGCACTGTCCTTAAAGAGGGAACTCAATTCATCCATTTGAAGATTAATTTAAATTACTATAATGGTTTTTCTACCTTCATTTATGATGGCTATACTTCTAGTGCTAGACAGGAACTTTGGCAACAATTACATGATTTCAACTACTCTATAAGGGACTTCTGGATTGTTGAGGGGGACTTCAACTGTCTCTCTTCACCTAGTGAAAAGAAGGGTGGGAGACATCTCCTAACATCAAATTAATGAACAATTTCAATGATAACATTCAGTCTGCTGGACTTTTTGATTTGGGTTTTATTGGCCCTAAGTACACTTGGAGAAGGGGCAAGATTTAGGAGAGGCTGGATAGAGTTTTGGTAAATGATTTTTGGTTCAAGGATTTCCTGCATACTTCAATCCAACATTTGGCTATGAGTGGGTCTGATCATAGACCCTTACTTATTAGGATTTCTTCTAACAATTATAAAAGCAAAACAAAGTTTAGATATTTCAATATTTTGTCCATGCATGAGGATTTTCTCAATCAAGTATCAATGGCTTGGACTGACACTCATCACCACGTTCCTGATATAAAAATTTTACACAAAAAAGTCAGTAAACACCTTTCTAATTGGAATTGGGAGGTGGTTGGGAACATTGATAATAAAGTCCTTAAGGCTGAACAGAAGGTATTACAATTAGAACAACTCATGTCCTCTGGCATAGGGTCTGAAATGGATCTTCAGTCTGCAAATGAACATCTGATGGAGGCAATCAACTTGCAGGAGGCTTTCCATGCTCAGAAGGTCAACAAAATGAAATTTTTTGAGGGAGACAGAAATTCTAAATATTATCATGCTTGCATCAACTACAGGAGGAAATGCAACACAATTCAAAAAATCCTTTCTCACTGGATTACTACTGCTGAGGGCATAGCTAATAATGTTGTTCAATACTTTCAAAATATTTTCAAACAAACTTCTACCTCTCAACCTCCCATAAAGCAAAACTTGTTTGATAAGGAAAGGGAATTAACCAAAAGCTTATCTCTCGCTGATATTCCTGATGAATTAGAAATATGGGAAGCTTTAAACTCCATTGATAGCAGAAAAGTAGCTCGACCTGATGGGTTCACAGCTAATTTTTATAAAAAGGCCTGGCTGATTGTGAAGGGTGATGTCATTGCTACTGTGTCATTGCTACTGTTCAGGGCTGATCTCCCCAATTATTTCTCCTCATCTACTATTACTTTGGTTTCAAAGGAAAATACTCTTTGGTTCCAAAGGAACCAAAGGAAAATACTCCTCACAAATGGGAAAATTTCAAACCCATAAGCCTCACTTCTGTTATATCCAAGATAATAAGCAAAGTTATGGTCCATAGAATACAACCTCATTTAAATCAGCTTATATGCAGGAATCAGGTAGCCTTCATCAAGGATAGAAGTATTATTGATAATGTGCTCTTGGCTCAAGAGCTGGTACTAGATTTGGACAGAATCACTAGAGGAGGTAACTTAATTCTCAAATTGGATATCAAAAAGGCATATGACACAATCAGTTGGAGGTTTATTGAACAAGTTCTCATTGCTAGAGGTTTCTCCCCATCCTTTATCTCTCTAATCAACAGATGGATGACTAATAATTTCCATTCCATCTTCATCAATGGAACCTCCCATGGGTTTTTCAGTGCATCTATAGGTATCAAACAAGGTGATCCCCTTTCCCCTACCATTTTTATTTTGGTTTTTGACTACTTATCTAGAATCTTGAATGAGTTGGCTACCAGGAAACCTCACTCTTTTTATAGCCATAGATCTTCCACCTTAATTAATCGTCTGGCCTTTGCTGATGTCATCATCATTTTTCAAAATCTTCCAAATCTGTTGTTAAATTATTCATGCAAAGCTTGAAGAGTTTTCAGGAGGCCTCTGGTATGAAATTAAATAAGCAGAGTGCATCTCCATCTTCAGCAAGAAATGTAAAAGTGAGCTAAAGACTTGAGTTTCTGATTTCATTGGTTTTACCAATAGCCATCTCCCTGTGAAATATCTTGGGGTAATTCTTATCAAAGGAAGAACAAAAAACTCTCAGTTTGATTACATTTTAGAAAAGATTCAAAGCAACCTTCAAGCATGGGAGAATTCCTTTTTATCCAATGGGGGTCGAACAACACTTTTAAAAAGTGTTTTATCTGCTATTCCCTTATATCTACTGCAAATGAATATTCTGAAAAAGTCTACTCAAAAACTATTAGAAGGAATTTTCAATAGACTTCTATGGGCTGGTCAAAGGAAGCAAAAACATTGGACTAATTGGGCTAAGGTATGTAAACCATTTATGGAAGGAGGGTTAGGCTTCAAGTCCTTCCCCCAAATTATGCATACTAACCTCTGCAAACTCTGGATCAAATTCAGATCTCAATCCTCGCTTTGGGCTGAGTTCTTGGGGGGAAAATATTGCAAGCATCAACACCATACCCATGTATCTGTGGTTTGGGTGATTCCCCCATTTGGAAAAAGATGTTGCTGATTAGGGAGGAAGCTGAAAAAATGTATGTCTGGGAGATTGGGGAGGGATTGGTTAACATATGATGGGATAACTGGTCTTTGGAAGGCAATCTTCTGAATGATCAATTTGCTCCAGCCTCTCCAAAGTTTGTCAAGGACCTCTGGGATCATGATATGTGGAATCTTACTCCTATTATTCCTTTTTGCAGCCCTTCTCAAATCTCTAATATTCTGAATCGGTCTGTTAACCCTAGGCAAAAAGACAGAATTGCTATAAAAAAGAATCTACTATCTTCTCAGCCTCCCCAACAGGTGGTGGATTGGGGTCAAACAACTTGGAATAAATTTCTAACTCCCTCCATGTCATTTTTTATATGGAGACTCTTCTTAAAATTGATTCCCACTGATGATATATTGAAATTGGAAGGCCTAATGGGTCCCTCTAGATGTTTTTTCTGTCTTACTGAGGATGAAATAATTGCCCATCTATTTTTTGCTTGCCCCTGGGTGCAGGAAATTTTGTCTACTGTGATTGGAAAATTGAAAGTCCCAACTTTGAATCTATCATGGGAGGTATTATATAATTGTTGGTCAGAGTGGAGGGGAATCAATCTACTAGACATCCCCAACATTGTGGCTTGGTTTGTTTGGATGGTTAGAACCATTTGAAGTATGAAACCTCTCTTATTGAGCAAATTAAGGTGGATCTAAACTGTATTGCTTTTATACAAAAATTGATTAAATTTAAAGATTCTGAAGCTGTGTTGGAGCTGAGCCCATCTTCTATTCGTACCATTACCAAAGTCTTTAAAATTTGCTTTCTGGTCTCTACCAAAGTATGGATGGATAAAATTTAACACTGATGGTAGCTATAAATCTCAGTCTGCTGGTATTGGTGGAGTCTTTAGGAGTCATGAGGGGAAGTGCTTCTTGCTCTTCCAATCTCCTGTTAATGCTTTGGATCCACTTGAAGCCGAATGTCAGGCTATTTTTTGGGCCCTTAACTTAGCCAGATCTTGCCACTTCAACCAGCTATGGGTTGAATCTGACTCTTTGATGCTTATTAACATTATCAAGGGCTCCTATAACACCCCTTGGAACTATATAAGCTGGATTTCTAAGCTTCATCAATTACTGAAGAACTTCACTATAAAGTTTTCCCATATCTACAGAGAAGGTAATATACCCTCCAATTGGCTAGCTAGAAGGGGTCTCTATACTGAAGAATCTATGGTGAGCAGAAGGATTCCTCCCCCACTGGATTTCCTCTTATCCAGTGATTTGTTACCTCTTCCTTATATTAGATAGCTCGCGCTTGCCTTTATAGGAAAATTTCACGAACCCAACTTAATATAAACCCTATTTAATTTTTTTGTATTAAATGAGGGGACTTGTTGGTCTAAAATGGTTTTGCAAACCAAATGGATGTCATATATTTCTTAGTTTATTTGATTGAGCCTCACCCTCAAGTCTTGTGCTTATCTTTCAGGATAGATACATAGCTTGAGATGTAGTGCTCTTTCATCTAAACTATGAAAGATATGGGATCAAATTGATTTCATATTTTTATAAACTTAAATATATATATAAATTAAATGTCCCTCCAAATTGGGCGATTGGATTTTGATTCTGGCGGCTGACAGCTTCCAACGGGCAATACCTCAACCTTTTAGTGCTGACAGCTTCTTGAGACTTCGCTGAAAATTTTTTTTTATCTCCATTTAAGTCAAAAAATATTATCCACATAAATCGGTAATGTTTCCACATCCCTCTTGTACAAAATTATCCTTCTTTTGTTGGCATGCTTTACCCATTTCTGTCTTCGGAAAGTACGGTCAACTCTTTTGGACTTCAGGACCGTCTATTCAATCACCCTTGAACAGGAAGGTTCAGAAGGCCATTAAGGACTTTTTAATCTTTGTGTTGGGTCAAACCCTCAATAGGTGTGTTGGTGGACTAGTTTTGCCTGAACATTGTACATTGTAAAGTTTTTCCCGCATTGGGTCCTGAATTTCACTTTTTCCCATTAAAGTTTGATTTGTTATTTTGCAAATTAAATCGGATTGTGTCATGTTGTTCTAGCTCTTTAATTTTTGCTATATTAATTAAATCTTTCTACTTTCAAAGTACTTTTACTAAAATATTAAAATATCTATAAATTAAATACAGACTTACCCAGTCTACAAATCGACCTCTATTAATTTTTCGTGCTCACACTAAGATTACATGGTGTTGGCCAAATAGCTAACCCCAGAGCTTTCTTTTTTTTGAAGCTGCAGCAATGACGTTCCCAACACTCACTTTTTCCTGCAGCCTGCTGATGAGTCGCAGTGCCTGCAAAGTTGCTCCCACCATCAATTTTGGAGCAGGATTTGAATATCTCAAGTTCATTCTCTTGAAAGCCCCGTTCGTCGTGGTTAAAGTCACTGCTCCAGAGGTTCGGGAATCATCTTATGAGTTTGACTGAAACTGCCCTTAGGACTTACCTTCTTATAAGAAGGTCAAGACTACTGCCACCGCGACACGTACCAAGCCTATTGTTCCCATTTTTGTTGAGGGAGAAGAAGTTATGATCGTTGAAGACCCGACTAAAGGATTGGTTGTCTCGCCGTCAGTATTTGAAATCGGATCAAGTTTGAGGACTGCACCATTAACCCAAAACCGAAGGAGAAACCACAGCTGGAAGGTTTGAAGGGCTACTAAAGCCTAGTTTTCTAAGGAAGTACCTATTGTTGAATTTCCTCACCAGGGTGAGTCATGATTACTAGACACCTATCCACTTCTATAAGGGAGTAGGCTCCATCCCTTAATGGATACTAATGGGTACGAAGTATCCAAAAGATTGCTGCTACTTTATCATCACCTCATGGACATGGTAGGGAGAGGAAGAAGGGCACTCTTATCACTTGAGTCAGTTAAGTTTTTTGAAGACTACCTGTCAAAGAAGGCTGTTCAGTTGGCGAGTTACTTAAACGAGTGGGGTGTACAGTATCCCCTCGCATGAATAAAGAAATTTTAAGAGATGTCAGATCTACCAGATGATCTCAGAAATCTACTGAAGCTTTGCCTGCTCACATTCCCGTCTGGTTCCTCTTAGGAAGCAAAGTTGATACCACCGATGTTGTTACCGATTCTACCATCACTAGACCCACTGGACATCGACCAGTTAAGTCACATCTGGGTCTGAGAATTCTACGAATTAGCAACCACAAGGATGTTCATAAAGTCCTAAAGAAAAAGACTAAGAGGTTACCCAGTACAGTATCTGTTCTGCACCATGGGGAGCATACTTGTCTTTGACATGCCAAAGTTTGTGCTAAGACACTCTGCTCAAGATATCACCATCAAAGAAAAAGGTATGGGTACCCAAGGTCATCATACCGCTATGGTCCAGTAAGTCCACATAGCAAGATCATGGAATGAAGTAAGGGTTTGAAGTATCTGACATTGTCACAGCAATTGCTAGCGAGATGGATGAGCAAGTTGAGGATGTCCAGCAAAGTCTTCCAAATCTTAAGGTGCTACAAGAATCAGTAATTGAAGGAAAGGTTCAAAAGCTCAAGATCGAGATTTTCGAGTTGGCCCGAGAACATGGAGTTTCCATCGATGATGATGATGATGAAGATTTTGACTTCAATGATTTTTTTCACAAATGATTTCATGGTTATCTAAGTCATCGAAAATAGAGCCGTTGCATCTGCGTGCGACGTTCAACCTCTCGTCGAGTAGATAAGTGTGTAGGGCTATTTTCCTAAGGGATGAGTAAATCAGCCAAATGGAAAAAAGAATGGAAGAGATGGTCGCTGCCATGACCTCCATGGCCACAGCTCATGGACAATCTCAACTCCAATAGTTAGCCTCTTGATCCATAAATACTTAATGCTTATGCACAGTATAACAATAGTTCTGAAGGTAGTTTTCACTTATATTTTCTTATTTTGCAACAAAACCAAAAACTTGATCCAGAAGAAAAATAAGAATTTAACTTTTTCATTTAAATATATTTATGTTGGGATACTACGCAAATATTTATATCGTTATCAAGTAAAATAGGACTTCTTAATTAAGACATGAATATCGAACCCACGGGGAAGATTATGCAATATGCACTTATGTAATATGCACTTTTTAGAAAGTTTTTGTATTTTTAAAAAGAATATTTACTTAAATTAAAAACAATTTTTACAGGAATTTAGAATTTAAATAGTTTTGGTATTTTTGATATTTTAATGAAACAGTAACAACTTAAAAAGATAGCTAAAGTTTTTGTAGAAAGAAAGTACTTAATATGAAAATATTTTTCTTCTTATAATGAATTAGTAATAACTATATGAGTTATGTTGTGGAAGTATGCAAATTATTTTATTCCAAATAGGAGCAATAATTTTTTTTACCCTTACTAGAGATGCTATAAAGAACATTGACTTTAAAGTTTGAATAGTTCTGAAGACCGGCTAGGCAGGGAAGATACTAGCTCTCGCTCTAGAGTTCCCTCGATTCTCTCCACCTGGGGGCTAACATTCTCATATCAAAACCTAAAACAGTAAACCATGTTGGGGGCTTTAACCTGTCACCTTAATGTCCTCTAACTCTACACTCATCAATGAATAACACTCACTCATCAATGAATATTTCCCTATTTATTTGTACTCAATCATATGAACTACATTCTCATTCATACAAACTCATGTGATTCTTTCCAATTGTTTACTGAGAGATTACTAGCCCGGTTCTTACATGTTCTCACAATAAATTTTAACATTTGGATTGGTCAAATCAAGAAGTAAATGAAGTGCATGGATTAGAATCATCACAACTTCTTCCATCATTAAAGATCAATATACTCCACAACTTCCATCTAAAACTTAATTACTTATCATTTTAAGAAGAAAGATAAAGAAAACTA
>NW_018224697.1:0-2642 GCF_001263595.1 Phalaenopsis equestris | reverse complement strand
CTTTAGTTTAAAAGAAGAAATCATTGTCAAACCAACAACAAGTCTTGATTAAAACCAAAAGTAGTCTAAAATAAAAAGATATCTCATTATCTCATGTCCTCCACCAAACTCTTGAAGTTCCTCTGAATCTCTTCTCTTTTACAATAACTCAAAACAAAATAACAAAAAGGATAAAGTAAATAAAAGTGGTTCCTAAAAATCTCTCTGAACTAATTCCACAGAAAAGAAATTTCAAAACTTGCCAACATTTTCATTACTCTTTTATAATTCCTCTTTTCTTTTTCTTATAGTTTTTCAAGAGGTGCCTTGGGATTTTTTCAATATATTTCTTGATTCCATGTATTTTCCCAAGTGATGCATCCTTTCAGGATAATTTTCGTCTATGGTGGTTACAACCACCTATTAAGCCAATAGGTGCCTTTAAAACCTCTTCAAAATTCATGAAAACTGATTTTACTCATCTAGTAACTGCCACTGGTGCTTCAACACGGGGTCTCGTCGCTGAGGTACGGCCTTCTCTGTTAGCTGATGCTTAAGCACCGGATTTGGCGCTTAAGAGCCAAAACTCTTTTGCCAATTGTTCACCTTTTTGCTCCAAATTTGATCTTTTTTCACTACTTTAAGCATTTTTTTCATTTTTACTTATATTTGCAAGAAAATCACAAAAATACCTTCTATCAAAGCGCAATATCTCAAAAATAGGTATAAAAATTTGTCTAAAAACACTATATATTTTAGGTGTATCAAAATCCCCCAAATTTAAAATGTCACTTGTTTTCAAGTGACACTTCAATCTTTTAAACCCAAATGTGTATGATATGTATATGAGTTTCTTTAGGAGTTACTAAAATTTAGATTAGAAATATAGTAGTCCAATTTAGAAAAAATAATTAGTAAATGAGACCAACATAAAGTTTGAAAATTTTTAATGTTAAGAATTATGAAAATATGAGTTGCTATCTAATTCAACAATATTATAAGTTCTCTAAATTTAGATTTTAGTTATTTTATTTTTTAGTACTTAAATTTTTTTATTAAAAATAATTTTACTTGCTATATTATATTTATAAGCTTAAGATTTTATCAAGTCTTATAAATGTAGAACAAATTTTTGATTAAGCACTATCCTCAAGCTTCGCCTCCTTTACATTTCTTAAATGTGGAGCCAATTTTTTATTAGGCACTAATTTTCAAGCTTCTCATCCCTTACCTTTCTTTTTCTTTTTCTTTTTCTTTTCTTTTTCTTTTTATTTTTCAGGCAAGGATTATTATATCTGAATAAGCCTTTAATGATTTTGAATTCCACTTCTCCTTTCCTAAAGTAAAGCCTTGATATTAAAATTTTACTTATAGATATAATAATAGTTTTGAAAATCATTTTAATAAAAGAAATTTAAGTATTAAAAATAAAAGTCAAAATTATCTTAATTTTTCAAAAATACAATTTGTTTTTACTAAAAATAGTCAATTATATTAATCATTTTCTATAATAAAAATTTTTAGCTTAATGTTTTTCTTCATTACTTAAAATTTTAACTAAGTTTTCTTACTCATTTCTAAAATCAAAATTTACTTCCCTAATAGAACTTCATGTACATAATCAATTTTTTTTAAAAATCAAACTCACTTATAGTACATTTGAGAACAACTAAAATTCCACTTTGGAAAATATTTTTCATCCCCCTAAACTTTAATTTTTAACAGATTAAACAGTTTAGCATCACATATATATAAGCAGAAATAGAAACTTTAATAACATGCTAACAGGAATTTTAACATCGTAACTATACAAGTATAAAACTAAATATAGGAGTAAAATTAATTTTTGATCAAATTTTCTAACATTTTATTTAAATTTAACATGTGGAGAATCAAATTGACTTCTAAACAGTGGGTATAAAAGCAAACAACACATTGACATGATAAAAGAAAAATACATGGCAACAATTTCTAAATTTCAAGTTTAAGATCTAAGCTAGCAAGACTTTCTACTTTATTTATAACTCTACTTTATAACAGATATGAAATTATGTTAAGTTCTAAACTAACTAAATCACAGTACTAAACACAAAACAACAGCTACTACCCTAAAATTTAAAAATAAAATGAAATACTTTCTAACACAACAATCATAACAAGAATAGAACATAAAAATTCAAAACACAACATAAATCATAGTCCAAAATAATACAAAGATGCAAATGTAGCAAGCTCAGATCACATAGTTCACATCATATTACAACCTCACATCATATTACAACGTTCACATCATATTACAACCATAAAATGAATCTCTCATCTCTACTCTTCATCCTCAAAATCACCGTTGTACCATTTTTCTACAAGTTCATAATCAGGATATCAAGGAAATGGAGGAAATTGCACTCCTTGTTCACCTCTAATCAGGCTCTCAAAAGATGAATGGAATTTTTCTTCATAATCACTCTTCCTTCTTTTATAACAATTAGTATGATCTGCAAAAGGTTCTAAAATTGGTACCTTATCAGTAGTAAAATTGATATTGTCCATCATCTTCTGCAATAACTCATCCTAAGTCCTGTTATCACCTCTAGATGTAGAAGAACGAGATGTAGATGGTTGTCGGCTCTATTTTTTTTGGTGTGGGGTTTGCCCGTAAGAAG
>NW_018224696.1:2769-5596 GCF_001263595.1 Phalaenopsis equestris | reverse complement strand
TTTTAAAGTGAATGGATATAGACTGAAACCTTATTCTATAGGGGATCTGCATAAATATAATGATGGAATGATGTTGGGTCAACCAGAATGAGCACTGGTTAGGTCGGGCTGACGACGTAAAACCAAGCGTATTGTGGGAGGCAACCCATAGTTATTAGTGTGTTTTTTCTTTGATTGTTGTTTTGAGCCTGATTAAGAAATTTGGGGTAGTATTTTTGACTTTATTATGTGCTGGTAATGTTTTTTAGACTTTATTTAGTAACCTAGACATGTTAGAATAAGAATTTGGATGTTAAGTTGACAGGTGCAAAAATGTGCACTGACGCTTAAGCGTCAGATCCGGCGCTTAAGCGCGATAATTTAATTACATGTCAAATTTTGATTTCTAGAAGGTATAACTGCAATTTAGTTGGAATAAACATGTCTTGGTAGTTTCTAATCATGCCTAGAAGTTATGAGGGGGAATTAGGCCTATAAATAGGAGGGGTTTGTGAAGGAATTTCACCCCGGATTAGTTTTAGCCCTAAAAGTCTAAAAAAAGAGAGATTTAGAGAAAATGTCTTCATGGGAGATGGATTAGAAGAAGAAGGAAGAAGCCATGAGGATGAAGTTCATTAGTCAAAGTGCACAAAAGATGAATAATGGTTTCTTAGCCGTTAGTATTGAAGGGATATCGGAGAAGATCAACCAGATGGAGAATACCATATACGTATTAGAGACACAAGTGCTTGAATTACATGCTCATCTAGAACATATTGAGTGGCAACTTAAGATGCAATTCAACCATACCAGTTATGTAGAGGAAGCGGATAAGGCGATGTTCGTTAAGCAAAAGTGGATTGAAGATGATAGTATTAGAGCTCGTCACCACCGTTCGTTTTATCAACTTTATATTCTTGTAGAGACTAGTGAGAGACAAGAATTCATTCCTTCTAATGAAGAATGACATTAAGTTAAGTGTTAGAAATTGTGTGTTTGGAGTCATGTTCTTAAGTGTGTTAGTGTTTATGTCTTGTGCTTAATGTTTGTGTGACTTATGTGTTTAATTGTAAATGTGTGTTAAGTGTTTTGTACTTAGGAAGATTTTCTCATCCAAGACTATTTGGAGAGAGAACTAAGTGTTAAATGTGTTTGTAATTGTTTTTAAATTAATATAAGTTTGTTTTTTTGAAAATTTGTGTTATTTTTAGCCTCGAATTGAATTAATCATTATGGAGAATTTTGAGAGAGAAGGGAGTTATAGGAAGTAAAAAATAGTCATTTAAGTGCTATGAGACCATTTAGGGGTGGTTTACTTAGGCTAATAGTGCATTTTACTTAAATTTAAAAATTTCAAAAATTATGCACTGGCGCCTAAGCGCCACATTTCGCGCTTAAGCGCGAGCCAACCCGAGAGGCAGGCGCCTAAGCGCGACTTACCCATGCATAAGCGGCGGTTCACAAAAATCGGTTCGTGAACGGTTAAAAGTAAAATTTTGGCCCAAAAATCACCATTTTTATGCCTCGTGTCACCTTCAACCTCTCAAAATCACAATTTTGGAAGGCTAGGGCACATCTAAAGTGAAGATTTCTTGATGGAATCAAGTAAAATTTGCTAGATCCAAGTTCTTAGAGGTAAGAGCTTTACTTTTATGAAAAAATTTTGGATTTTCACTATGTATATTGAGCACATTTAGAGAAATTCAAAAATTCACTATTCATGGTGAAAAATGAGAAAAAGATCTATAAAAATTGCATGGGAAGTGTAGTTTATACTTTGGAAGTTTAATTTAGTAATTTAGACTTGATTTTTGAAGTTATTTTTGGAATTTATGAAATTTGTAGAATGGCACCATAAATGAAGAGGAGCAAAGAAGAGCCCTTTTGATTCGAGTAAATTTGTTAGTTCGAAGGCTCAGGATCGGTACAGTGATGTGTTGCAATCACATAAACTGATTCAGGAGCGTTGTTTTAGGAATCTAGGTGTCGACGTAGAGGATTTCATCATTTGCCGACAGTGGGAACGATTTTGTTGTTTCTCTACTGTGGCTGTTATTTATGTTGTTAGGGAGTTCTATGCAAACCTCTCTGAGGCTGAAGATAATGGAGTCATGGTTTAATGAAAGTTGATATCTTTTTCACCGGAGGTAATCAACTTGTTCTATCATCTGCCACCTGATACGTTATGTTTTTAAGCAAATTATAGTCTGACTGAAGCGGAGTTAGACGAGATTTTTCTTACTTGACTCTTGGAAGAGGACTTTGGAATATCACTACTGAGAGGAGAGTCAACTTCCCAACTTCAAAGTTATGTGCACCTATCAAAGGCCTGGCACTAATTTATTTCTTCTCGTCAGCTACCAAGAAATCATCTCAGTGAAGTGACAAGAGAGAGAGAAATGTTAAATTATTGTATCCAGGAAGGAAAGCTCATCAACATAGGAGCTTTGATTTGTTAGACTATCATCTATTCTGCCACTGTCATTACTACTGTAGGTCTGGGATTTGCTTCCTTGGTCTTTTCTTTATGTGAGCAGGTTGTATTTAAATATGATAGCTGGGAGGAAGTATTGTTACCTCTAAAGCCCATCACTAAGGTGAATGTAAAGACTTCTTCTGAGAATTCATTTTTTGGCTGGAGAGGATGATTTTCTAGGTGTTATGGAATGGAGATGTCTACTGCTTCTACCTTTGTTGTTTCTACATCTAGACCATCTACCTCACGTGCTATTACAACTAGAGGTGAGTCTACTGAGACCCAAGATCAATTATTGCAGAGGATGATGGATAATATTAACTATACCGCTGATAGGGTACAAAATTTAGAGCGTTTTACAGATCATACTGA
>NW_018224696.1:0-701 GCF_001263595.1 Phalaenopsis equestris | reverse complement strand
AAGTTGAGACATTTGAAGGGGGTGCTTGAAAATTTTGAAAAGAGTTACACAAAGAGCAGTTCTAAGGAGCTTAGAGAGATAGTTTTGGAGAAATTTTTAGGCACCACAAAAATTTACTTTATCCTTTTTATTTTTAGCTTATTTTGAGAGTGTTCTAAAAAAGAAGAGATTCAAAGGAACTTTAAGAGTTTGGTGGAGGACTTGAGATAAGTTTTTATCTTTTAGTTTTAGACTACTTTTGGTTTTAATTGAGACTTTTTATTGGTTTGACAATGATTTCTTCTTTTAAACTAAAGTGTGGTTTTGTTTTCTTCATAGATTCTGAGTAGTTTTCTTTATCTTTCTTCTTAAAATGATGAGTAATTAAGTTTTGGATGGAAGTTGTGGAGAGTATTGATCTTTAATGTTGGAAGAAGTTGTGATGATTTAAATCCATGCACTTCATTTACTTCTTGATTTGGCCAATCCATATGTTAAAATTTGTTGTGAGAACATGTAAGAACCGGGCTGGTACTGTCTTAGTCAACAATTGGAAAGAATCGCATGAGGTTGTATGAGTGAGAATGTAGTTCATATGATTGAGTGCAAATAAATAAGGAAATATTCATTGTGGGTGTAGAGTTAGAGGACTTTAAAATAACAGGTTAAAGCTACCAACTCGGTTTCTTTTAGGTTCTGATACAAGAATGTTAGCCCCCAGG
>NW_018224695.1:0-429 GCF_001263595.1 Phalaenopsis equestris | reverse complement strand
TATATATTAAAAAGTTAAATACTTATTTTCTCAGGAACAAGCTTTTGGTGTTGTTGCAAAGTAGGAAAGGTAAGTGCAGAATGTAATTGCATACATTGTTAAACTTTTGCATTTAAACAATCAGAATTAAGTTGTTGGAGTCGTTGCCGGGGAGATTGATTGAAAGCAAATTTCTATTTTAGAAAGTCTTATTTAAACTTTAAGAGTTATTGTAGGAATATCTTATTATAGTATTTTATTTTTATGTGTGTTTAATGTTATTTTATTTTATTTTATGTTAGTGTATGCGTAGTTCAGGTTCTAAAGGACTAGTGCTCTACGATTTTGAATTAGAGAGAACTGTTAAGAAAATTAGAAAAATTAAAAAAAAATTAAAAGTTTAGAAAAATCTAAAAAAATTCATCAAGAATTTAGAACTTTATGAGATTA
>NW_018224694.1:862-4695 GCF_001263595.1 Phalaenopsis equestris | reverse complement strand
GTTTCCTACTCACCCTGTTCTTACTCCATATCAGCTGTAGAAGTTGGACGTGTAAGAAGAAGAAGAAAAAGACGATGATTGGTTATATGTGTGTTAGATTTTTTTTGTTTACTTTTATGTTTAATTGTACTTTATTGTTAAGATTGTTTGTTTGTGGACTGTGGTACTCTATTTTATTGTATGTTGTGTTGTGAACTTTAGATTTGTGAAACTGCTGGAAGTTATTAGTTTTTAGTACTTTTTTGGATTTATTTGTAGTTAACTCTTTCTCAGCAAATTTTTATATATATTATGTGCAATTAATTGTTATTTAATGTTTTAAGTCTTGTAGCTTTTCATATTAGTGCCTGCAATATTTCAGAGTTAAATTTCAAATCAGGACCTTCAACAGGTATGTCTTTTCTTTATGTATTAAATGTTTTCTTTCACCATTTATTTTTCAATTTTTCATGCAAATTCTTAAAATTTAAATTTGGGGGGAGAAAAAATTCCTTTTTAAAAAGAAAAGAGACTTAACTTTATTTGTCCTCAATTAGTTATATTTTCAAAATATTTTAAAAGTTTAACATGACATTTGGTATTAGAGGGTAACTTTAGATAACTACATTTATGTTTCTAAATATATAATAAACTTAAGTAATTTTTTTTTAAATAATAAAGGATAATTTTAGAGATGAAGATATTTGGTATGATAGAATAAGACTATGTTTTTCTATTTTAAGTAAAGGAATTTGTATTTTGAAGTATTAAAAATCTTAAAGATTAATGTAAGAAGAAAAGATTAAAACTTTATGAAAGATCTTTAAAGCTAATATAAATTTATAAACGTGAAAAGTTTTTAATTTTATGAAGAGGACAGTGAAGTTGAAAATCATTAAGGGATATTCAGACATAGTAATCCTCAAATAAGAAAAAGAAAAAAGGAAGATAAAAAAAAAAGAAAATGGATTGAAAATGATCTTGAAAAAGAAAAGAAAAGAAAAAAAAAGAGATGTGAGGAGAAGCTTGAGGAGATGCCTAATTAAAAATTAGCTTCACTTGATTCAACTTAAAGAAGAAAGCTTGACAATATTTTCTAAACTTATATTTCAGTATTAGCATATTTACTAGAAAAGTTTCATGAATTTTTTTTTCATATGGATACTCAAGTGGCTTTAATACTGAATAATTTGATATTTTCCTTGAATAGAATAGATAATAAAAAATCTCAAACTTGACTCCTAGATATTCTTATACCTTTAGTATTAACTGGAGATATTTGAATTTTTCTTAAGTGATACTATCATATTTAGTGAACTAACATATGGAAATCTAGAAGTTAAAATATTTATCATAAGTCATATTTTTATATAGTAAAAGAGTTACTTGAGGACAATATATGCATTTCGCATTTCTAGACCCATATTTTATACTTAATTTTGGTGATATTGCACTTTAATGGAAGGTATTTTTTATGTTTTATTGTAGGTTGTTGATTTTGAGAACTTCGAGCAAAAAGAAAGCAAAAAAGATAAATTTGGAGTCAAAATGGAGAAGTTAAAAAAATTTTCAACGCCGACAGAGCCAGACTGGGCACCGACGGCGCTGTTTAACAGAGAAGGCGAAATTAATTGAATGGCCTCTGGTATCAACGGTGCCAGAATGGGCGTCCACGGTGCCAGTGTCGGTGCACCCTGCTTCTAGAAGATTCGATGAATTTGGACATTTTTTGAAGAGTTTTTGGATGCAGCTATTGGAGACCCGACCTAGGCTCTATTTAGGGCCGAAATTTGATCAGACCCCCCCTCGCACTATTTTGAGTTCTTCCACTCATTTCAGTTTTTCCTCTTCACACACCTACATTCCACGCCATTAGTTAATTATTATTTTTATAATTTTGAGTTTTTGTGCTTAGTTTAATTGTGAATTCCTCTCTAATAAGTGTTGGAGAGAAAGAGAAATGAGATATTTATTCTTTCTACATTTCCTAAGAGAGGCTACAAAGGATTTTATTTGAGCTACATTTCAATTCTCACTTCTGAATCAGCCCCACATTTCTGATTCATTACATTCGAGGATGGTCCTTACATTCTGACACTCTCTTTTGAGAATTGACCTACATTCCAATTCTCACTTCTGAATCAGTCCCACATTTCCGATTCATTACATTTGAGATTGGTCCTTACATTTTGACACCCTCTTTGAGAATTGACCTACATTTCAAATCTCACTTCTGAATCAGTCCCACAATTCTGATTCATTACATTCGAGGTCGGTCCTTACATTCCGACACTCTCTTTTGAGAATTGACCTACATTTCAATTCTCACTTCTGAATCAGTCCCACATTTCTAATTCGTTACATTCGAGGTCGGTCCTTACATTCTGACACTCTCTTTTGAGAATTGACCTACATTTCAATTCTCACTTCTGAATCAGTCCCACATTTCTGATTCATTTTATTCGAGATCTGTCCTTACATTCCGACACCCTCTTTTGAGAATTGACCTACATTTAAATTCTCACTTCTAAATCAGTCCTACATTTTTGATTCATTACTTTCTAGGTCGGTGCTTGCATTCCGACACTCACTTTTAGGAGTTGACCTACATTTCAATTCTCACTCCCAAATCAGTCTTACATTTCTGATTCATTACATTCGCGGTCGGTCCTTACATTCCGACACCCTCTTTTGAGAATTGACCTACATTTCAATTCTCATTTCCAAATCAGTCCGACATTTTTGATTCATTACATTTGAGATCGATCCTTAGACTCTTCTCTCTCTCTCTCTCTTTTTGAATTGATATTTGAACTTCAATTCCCACCTCAGGGTCAACACTTACATACTGACTCTCATCCTTTGGAAATATTTGAAATTTCATAACTCGAGGTCCACTCTCCAATTCCAGCAAGAGTCCCTACTTCTTGACTTGATCAAACACACACCTGTTAATTCCCCAGCGGAAACAATTCACACACACAACTTTACACATACTTCCGGTCCTTTGAATTAGAAAGGTTTTATTGGTTTTTGTTGATCTCGTTGGTCAACGCCAATACGTGCGGTGTGCTTGCCTAGTACACCACACCTATTGGGGGTCCATTTGTTGACCTTACTTTTGGTTGAGGCTTAGTTTTTCCTCTTTAGTAGCCTAAGGTCTAGCCATAGGACTCTCCTACTGACTATTCTTAGAAAACTAGAAAAGACACCCTCACCACTAGAAATTCCAAACTCTTCTCTACTCAACTTGAAGTTCCACATGTTGGTCTCAACTTCTAAATACTTAGTAGGTGGGGTCACTATGGGGGAGACTCAAGATGAGTCACCCTTAGGACTGCTTTACCTTAAGGTTGACCCTGGGTGTTGGTCTAGGGCTAAAGCACTCACTACACTCACTACACTTATCTGCACTCACAATCACTCACAACCCTGAACTCAAATTTCGAGCCCAGATCCCTTGATCTTTTGGGATAATCGTGTAGATGGTCCCCTAAACCTACAAGCCCTAGGGCTATGGTTTAGCTAAGTCCACTATGTAGAGGACCCAAAATGGGGTTTCCATTGGTCCATGGCTTGTTGGTGATGATTGGTATTTCAAATCTATTAAAATACCCATCTTGGCCTTTTACCCTTAAAACACCCCCAAATTACCAAAATACCCCTCCATAGCTCAAAGTCATAAAAATTCCAAAAATTTTCAGAAAATCCCAATAAATGCCAAATATTCCTGATTTCATTTCTCTCAACTACTACATGACCCAATTTGGCCAATTTGGCCATCTTTAACCAAAATCCCCAAATTTCCCTTTAAAGACCCAAATTTCCCTAAATCCAACTCAAATGTCCATCAA
>NW_018224694.1:0-484 GCF_001263595.1 Phalaenopsis equestris | reverse complement strand
TTCATGTTGAAAACTCTTCATGAGGTCCCTATTGACCATTTACAATAATCAATTTGGACTTAGCCCAAGGCTAACCCAAGCTAGACCCAAGCCTAGCCCAACATGACCAAATTGATTAAAGTTCAAAATTCCCTCAAATTGACCCTTCAATTGAACTCAAAACCTTTTCCATCCTTCACCTAAGTTGTTCCTTAGGATCATCTACACCAAATGCGATAATTTATTTGGGCCAATTGACATGGCTAACCGAGCCCAAACCCAAGTTTTGGTCATTTTCACCTACTTGCACCCATGCACTAAATGTGACCTAACTACCCTAAAGCCACCAAATTAACTCCACCACAGCCATTAGTTGGACTTAGTGACTAGTCCAAACACCATGAAACCATCTAAATCAAGCCATGGACGAAAGTTCCCCCAAATTAAGGGATCATATTTCCAAAAATACGCATGCTTAAGATATATTTGCCAAATCAAAACACAT
>NW_018224693.1:0-1398 GCF_001263595.1 Phalaenopsis equestris | reverse complement strand
CTTTTCCAATTTCTTGATTCGACGCAGGATCACTAGAGACTTTTTAGGAACTAAGGGTTGAACTGGTAGTGAATTTTGAGATGATTTATCTACTATAATGGTCATGTCATTTTCATCTTAAAAAATTGGGAATCTCTCAGTTGGGTCCAAAGGCTTCCAAGGTAGTAGTACCTTTTCCTAATTTTTGTAGGACACTTGGAAATGACTGCAAAGTGAGAAAATTGTGGAGGGGTCTCCAAGCCCATAAGTTGATCCATGAACAATCAGACCCAAAACCGACTTCACAATTATTGATCTAATGTCAATCGGCAGTCCCTTTTAGATGCAGTAATTCAAAATGGCACTTTCTTTAGAAACTTTATCGATCTTCTTTATCGGTAATAGTTTTGCAGAAATGAAAAAAGTGCCAATGTTTCCAAACGGGATTTAGGAGTGTCGCTGAAAAACTAACAAACCTATTTTCTCTTGTTTCTCAATCATCAGTTTCATCCGTTAAATATTGGTAAATTTCATTCATCTGATTTTTTGTTGGGACAAAATTGGAATAGTGGCAGACAGGAACATTTTTTATCATGTATAATTCGTTGATCCATGAAAGGGTGAAAGTGATCCATCTTCGTCGCACATGAACAACTCCCTGGTTGATTCCGTGTAAATTTGCATAGAATTCTTTTACCACATGAACCACCACGGCGGTAGTAGTGTAGCACAGCACTTCCCATCTTCGGCGCACTATCGTTTCTTCAATATCCGTCATGGGATTATTAAATCCACGATTTACGAATCCTCGTTCCTTGATCAATCTTTTCTTCGTCAGTAACTTATTGAAGATTCATTGCGCTTCCGCACTAATAAACTTTCGTCGATTGAAAACTCACATTCTGGGATTATCAAGGGAATTGGACGCTATACAAATGAAATTGGTGGAGTTTCACTTCATTTTTGGAGGGAAAATATGAACTAGGAATCAAATTTTTGAGTTTAAGTTTAAAAAGATTATTCCCGCCCAGAAACAGCCAAAAACTGCCATTTGAACCCAAGTAACCGCCATTTTGCCGGTCTAGCCATCGGCGGGGTCAAGTGCACAGTCTGCGAGCCTCTGTATTAATTTTGGCTGGACTCTCGAGAAAAACCCATCGTCGGCGGTGTCGAGGGCGCCGTCAGCGGCCAAGGCAAAATTTTCACAGTTTTCACTATGGTCCGAATGTGTTCTAATTTTTCTCTATGGATCCAATTTTGAAGATGTTTCAAGGGTAAATAAGGTTAGTAGAGCTTAATACTACCACATACTAATGATAATTTCAAATACAAACTACTATAATTGCAATAAAAATACAAATAAATATGGGTTGCCTCCCATAAGCCGCTTGGTTTAACGTCGTCAGCCCGACCTATTCA
>NW_018224692.1:0-1326 GCF_001263595.1 Phalaenopsis equestris | reverse complement strand
AACACTTAAATTTTTCTCCTCTAAATTTAAGCCAAGCATTAGGGAAGCTTGAGAAGTCACCGAGGTTGTCACCGAGGTTCGCCTCTGGATCCCTGACATCCCCTAGTTCTTCCTCTTTGGGATTCTACAAGAAAATGTTCAAAATTTAAACCAATCCCCTTTTCACACCTCTACGTCCGATTTCGTTGAAGAGTCCTACCCTTTGAAATTCCTTGAAGATAATATTTCTTGATTTTTATCGAGAGTCTTCTTAGGTGGCTTTGGTCATTTAAGATGTAATTAACTAAAGGGACTTGCCCTTATCAGAAGCATGTCTAAACCCAGGTTAATATAAACCCTATTTAATACTTTATATTAAATATGGGAACTTATCGGCAAATACAAAGGTTTTGCAGACCAAACGGACGTCATACTTTCTCTTAGTTAATTTGATCGAGTCTCATCCTCAAGTCTTGTGTTTATCCTTTGAGATAGATACAGGATTTGAGGTACAGTGCTCTTTCATTTTAAACTATGAAAAATATGGGATCAGTTTGATTTCATACTTCAACGTCCTTCCGAAGCGAAGCGGGGGGAGGGATTTTTATTCCGGGTGACCGACAGCTTCTTACGGGCAACCCCACAAACCATCTCCGAAATAACGCCGACAGCTTCTGGCAACTCCGCTGGGGATGAGCTTTTCTATCCATACAAATCAAGAAATATTATCTTCACACATCGGTAATATGTCTATGTCCCTCTTAGACCAAATTACCCTTCTTTCGTTAGCATACTTTACCCATTTCTACCTTGGGAAAGTAAAACTAACTCCTTGGACTTTAGGACTAGCTGTTCAACCATCTTTGAACAGAGGGATTCAGAAGGCCATTAAGAACTCTTTAAATTTTTATGTGAGGTCGGACACTCAGTAGGTGTGTTGGTGGATTAACTCTATCTCGGCATTTTTCTGCCACTAATTGGGTCCCGCGCTGGGTCCTAAACTTTCTCACAACTCCTTTTGAGTTTTGTTTTACTGCTTTGCAAATTAAACCAAATCGTGTTGTGTTGTGCGCACTTCAAAATATTAATCAATTTTACACTCTTTTAAATAAAGATATTAAAATTACCTGTAAATTAAGACCCGCCCGGTCTACAGATTATCCTCTATTTTCAGTGCTTGCACTAAGGATTGCGAGGTTTTTGGCCATATAGCTAACCCTAAAACTTTCTATTTTAAAGCCCGCTGTGATGGCTTACCCAACGCTGACCTTTTCTTACAACCTGCCGACGGACCACAACTCCCGTAACGTCTCTCCCACCATCAAGTTCGGAGCCTGATTTGAAGAC
>NW_018224691.1:429-3037 GCF_001263595.1 Phalaenopsis equestris | reverse complement strand
ATTTTTGTACTTGTAAATTTAGGATATGAAAATTTTTATAAGCATTTTATTTTTAGTTTTCATTCCTACCAATTCCTCACAATATATATTATGCTAAAATGTTTTATCTTATTAAAAATTTAAGTTTGGGGGGATGAAAAACAATTTTCAAAACTTAAATTTTATTTGTTCTCAAATATGCTACAAATAAATTTGATTTTTATTAAAAAAAATGATCATGTGTATGAAGTTATGTTAGGGAAGTAAAATTTTGAATATAGAAATGAGTAAGAAAATTTAGTTGAAACCTATATTGATAAAGAAAAATTTAAAGTTATAAATTTTTAGTGTACAAATGATAAATATTGTGTAACTCTCTTTAGTAGGAGAAGTTGTATTTTTGAAAAATATAGAAGGATTAGACTTTTATTTTCAATACTTAAATTTCTTTTATTAAAAATAATTTTCAAAACTATTATTATATTTTAAGTAAATGATATATATCAAACCTTTTCTTTAGGAAAGGAAGAGAGGAATTCAAATCCATTAAAGACCTATCTAGATATAGTAATCCTCACCTTATAAAAAAAGAAAGAAAGGATGAGAAGCTTGAGGATTAGTGCATAATCAAAAGTTGGTGCCACATCTGATCTTTTTAAAGTATAAGACTTGAGAAACTCTTAAGCTTAAGGATATAATATAGTAAGTATAATTATTCTTAATAAAAATTTTAAGTGGGGGAGTAGAATGCCTAAACGCTATATTTAGTAAATCTACAAGTATCTCTAAACTAGATAGGAACTCATATTTTCATACTTCTTCACATTAAAGATTTCTAAACTCTAAATTTGTCTTATTTACTAAAGTCTTTTCTGAATTGGACTACTATATTTCTAAAGCCAAATTTTATAATATCCTAAAGAAACTCATTTGCATAATCTACTTATTTTGGTTTTGAAATATTGGAGTGTCACTTGAGGACAAGTAACATTTTAAGTTTGGGGGATCTTGATACACCTAAAATATATAGCATTTCTATACACATTTTTATACCTGTTTTTAAGGATATTGTGCTTTAATGGAAGGTATTTGTGTGTTTTTCTTTCAGGTACAATTAAATGGATGAAATATGGTGAAAGGAGTGAAAAAGAATCAATGTTGGAGCAAAAATGAAGAAGGTGTGAAAATGAACTATGGCGCCTATGCACCTAGAACTGATTCTTAAGCACTAGGAGACATAGAAGGTCGCGCCTAAGCACTGAAGACCTCACGCTTATGCATCAGGTAGTTATGAAGAAAATTCAAAAAATTTTGAGTGAATTTTGAAGGGGTGATTGAAGCAACTCTTGGTGAAAATGTGGATTACAGTTAATGAGCACAAAAACACATTGAAATGGCTCTTGAAAAGAGGCAACTCTTGGAAGATTCATTGAATGTAGACACATTTTGAGAGACACCAAAGCACCTTTTGGAAAATTATAAAAAGAAGGACTTGGATTGAATTGAGATATAAAGAGAAGACTTAAGGCACTTTTAGAGAGAAAAAAATAAGGAGTTGTAGGATTTTATTTAGGGCTTCTTCTCACTTTTCACATTTCTAGTGAAGAAGAAAGTGATTAGAAAGTTCTCAGTAAGAATCCATTGGAGTTTGTTAGTGAGATAGGAATATCTTAACCCTTTAAGGTTAGGATAGGGAGGATTATGAGAGAAAGGAAGAGATTCAAAGGAACTTCAAGAGTTTGGTGGAGAGGAATTTGAGATAAGTTTTTATCTTTATGACTACATTTAGTTTTAATTTAGACTTCTTGTGTTTTTACAATATTTCTACTTTTAAATTTAATTGTTATTTTGTTTTCTCCATGTGTTCTAAGTAGTTTTCTTTATTTTTTTTCCTTAAAATGATAGGTAACTAAGTGTTGAATAAAAGTTGTGTGAAGTATTGAGTTATAATGTTGAAATAAGTTGTGATGATGTAATCCTTGTGTTATAATGTTGAAATAAGTTGTGATGATGTAATCCGTGTACTTCATTTACTTCTTGATTAGACCAATTGAGATGTTAATATTTGTTGTGAGAACATATAAGATCTGTGATGGTATTATCTCAGTCAACAAATGGAAGAATCACATGAGATTATATGGATGAGAATGTAATTCATATGGTTAAATAAATAGGAAAATAAAATTTAAAAGGTGTAAAGTTAGAGGACTTTAGAGTGACATACTAAAGCCCCCAATTCAATCTATTATTTTTTATAGTTTCAGGTCTTTATACGAGAGGTTAGTCCCCAGGTGGAGAGAGAAGAGGGAGCTCTATAGTGAGAGTTAGTATCTTCCCTATCTAGCCCATCTTTAGGACTATTCAAACTTTAGATTAGTCAATGTTCTTTATAGCATCTTGATCCCGAATTATATAGTTGTGTAAAAATTATATAGTTGACTCCTCTATGCAATGGTGCCAAAAGCATGATGCAATATTTTATTAATAAGAAATTTAAGTAAATAATGTTGGGATTCTACACAAGTATACGTATCATTATCAAGTAATAAAAGACTTTCTATTTAAGCCCCAAATATTGATCCCAAGGGGAATGTTTAAATTTGAAATGATAAATTTACTAGGAAATTCA
>NW_018224691.1:0-410 GCF_001263595.1 Phalaenopsis equestris | reverse complement strand
TCACTAATTTCAAATGTTGAGATATTATCAGAACTAAATTATTTAACTACTAAAAAAACTAAAATACAAAGTTTAAATAGTAACTATTAAACTATTAAACTATGTTTATGTGATGAAGATTTCTTATGTGAAAAAGCATCTTTCCCACTACAATGAGATTTTGGTAAAATGGGATGAGATAAATGGTTTAACTATGTATTGTGCCAAATAAGAGAAATTTTAATTCTCTACCCTGATACAGTGTTATAGAAAATCATTGGCTAATCCCAAGTTTAGTCCCTAAATCCGTGGCTAGGCTAGGAGGATACTAGCTCCCTCTCCAAAGCCCACTTCCCTTCATCTGATGACTAACTCTCACTTTAGTTTTTAAACACAAAGACTAAATTAAAGATTTTAGTCTGTCACCCTAA
>NW_018224690.1:0-1702 GCF_001263595.1 Phalaenopsis equestris | reverse complement strand
TTTCTATCCCACACTCTCTCAATATTCTCTATCTTCTGTGAGAGTGGGCAGAAAAGAGAGAGCGAGAGTGAAATAGGGAAAAAAGAGAGAGCAAGGGAAGAGAGAGTGGAAGAGAGTGCGTGAGAAACAGAGTTAAAGATGCGTGAGAGAGAGAGAGAGGGAGTGAGTGAAAGGAGGGAAAAATTGAGAGAGAAGCATATAAAAAAATGAGAAATACTGTGTGAGAGAGAGAGAGATAAGGGGCTGGGAGAGAAGAGAGCAATACAAAGATAGAGTGAAGGGTGGGAGAAAGAGAGTGAGTGATAAATCAAGGGAAAAGTAAGTAAAGAGAGAGATAAGAGAGATAGAAGAGAGAGCAAGAGAACGAGAAATAGAGAGTGATAGGGGGTGAGATAGATTAAAGAGAGAGAGAGAGGGAGCAACAACAAGAGAGAGAATGAGAGAGAAGAAAAGTGAGGTAAGAAAGAGAAAGTGTGAGTGAGCGAGAGAGATAAGGAGAGCAAGACAACGAGTGAGAGAGAGATGGACACGGAGAGCAAGGGAGAGAAGTGACAGAGAGCAGAAGAGAAAGTGAGAGAGCATCGAAATTGTTATGGAGAGAAAGGGAGGGAGTAAAAGTGAATGAAACAAAAGACAGAGAGAGAGCCGATCCTTCTCCCTTCTATTTGATCTCTTCTTTGCTTCACCTCTCTATCCCCCTCTCTCACTCCCTCATACTCTCTCTATCCCTCCCTCCCTCCCTCACTCTTGCTCAGTCTCTCTCTCCCACCGATCTCTTTCTCCCTCTCTGACCCTTCATCTCATTTCTTCCTCTCCATACAATTGTTTTTCTCTCTATCCCTCACTCTCTCCCCATCTCTCCTTTAGCTCTCTCTATATCACTCTCTTTTTTTCTCCCTCTCTTTGTCTTACTCTCTTCCAATTTATCTCTTATATTTTCTCTCTCACCTCTCTCCAAACCCAACCTCCCTCTCTTTGTCTCTGTCACTTGCTTGCTCACTCTATCTCTCTCACTCTTACTTCTTTCTTTCCTGTTGTCTCTCTTTATCTTACTCTCTTCACTCTCCCTCCCTCCTATCACTCCCTCTCTCCGTCTCACTCTCCCTCCCTCCATCTCTTTTCACCTCCCTTTCATGCTCATTCTCTGTCACCTCGCTCTAATTCTCTCACACTCTCCTTCTCTCTCTCCCTCCATCTCTCTCTCTCTATCTCTCTCTTTTTTTTGCTCTCACTCTCTCTTGCTCTTTTCTCAATCCCTACTTCTGTCTCTCTCACTCTCCTCTGCCCTCTCCTTCCCTACCTCTTTCCCCCTTATCTCTTCAACCTTCTATATCACTCGCTCACTCTCCCCTCTCTGTTGCTTTGCCTCTCATCACTCTCTTTCTATTCAATCACTTCTCGATCTTCTCCTCTCTCTCCCACTCTTTTTACTAACTCCCTCCCTACTGTCATATCTCTGTCCTATCTTTATAAATTTACCTTCCTCTCTCCCTCTCTCAATTCTCTCTCCTCTCAAAATCTTTTATCTCTCTTGCTCCCTCCCACTCTCTCTCACACTATTGCTCTCTCCCTTTCACTCCCTCTATCCCAATCTTTCTCTCGTTATTTCTCTCAGGCCCTTTTTCATTCTTCAGTTTCCTCTCTCTTTTATCACTATCTTTATTCTACATTTTCTCATTTCTCTCTTACTTTCTTTCTCTTA
>NW_018224689.1:0-940 GCF_001263595.1 Phalaenopsis equestris | reverse complement strand
TGAAATTAGGAATATTAGGGATTTATTGTGATTTTATGGAATTTTATGGAACGGGCAATTTGGTAATTTTTAGAAAGTTTGGGGGCAAAAGGCTAAAATTAGATAATTGGGTAAAATTAGGGTTCAATGGGAATGATAATCACAAAATTACCCTTCTCGTGCCATGAGACCAAGGAAATCCCATTTTGGATCCTCCATAGGTTGGTCTTATCCAAACACTAGCACGGGGCTAGAGGTTTGCGGGGACCATCTACATGAGTATCCCAAAAGATCAAGTGATCTAAGTTAGAAATTTGAGTTCAGGTTGGCGAGTGATTGTGAGTGTAGATGAGTGTAGTGAATGCCTTAGCTCCAGACAAACACCCAGGGTTAACCTTAAGGTCCAGCAATCCTAAGGGTGACTCATCTTGAGTTTCCCCCACAGTGACCCCACCTACTACGTACTTAGAGGTTATGACCAATTTGTGGAACTTCAAGTTGAGAAGAGAAGGGTAGAATTTCTAATGGTGAGGGTTTCAAGTCTAATCTTCTAGGAGTAGTCAACATGAAAAGTCCTATGGCTAGACACTAAACCTCAACCAAAAGTGAGGTCAACAAATGGACCCCCAATAGGTGTGGTGTGTTGGGCAAGCACACCGTGCGTATTGGCGTTGACCGACAAGATCAACAAAAGCAAATACAAACTCCTAAGTCAGCAGACCCAGAAGTACGTGTAGAGTTGTGTGTGTGATTTGTTTCTGCTGGAGAATTAGCAGTTTGCGTGCTTAATCAAGTCGAGAAGTAGGGACTTTCGATGGGGATTGGAGAGTGGACTTTGAGTTATGAAATTTCAAGGATTTCCAAAGGATGGGAGTCAAAATGTAAGTGTTGACCCCAAGGTAAGAATTGAGATTCAAATATCGACACAAAAGAGGGAGAGTGAGAGAGAGAGAGAGTCGGA
>NW_018224688.1:0-3503 GCF_001263595.1 Phalaenopsis equestris | reverse complement strand
AGTTTGATCATGACATGCATAAATACATCGATTTGGTAGTTTTAAAAAATCGCCCGAGGGTTTATTTATAAATATCAATATTTTTGGTGGTCTGTATGTAATTATCCCTAAATTTTTTAGTAGATTATAAATTTATTTTAAAATGAGCATTTTATATGATTAACTAATGAAATCTCATATTGAATTCATATTAAAATAATTTGACAATCATATAAAAAATCAATTTTGAATTGTATATGATCAAGAAATCCTAACTCCCCCTTTTTTTAGTATCATCCAACTAAATTAATCTTCAAGTCATATCAATTAACAAAGTTACAATTCTACCATTATCATGAAAAGTTGGCAAATTCGTTTCTATCTCTTAACTCATTATGTTTCAAGCATCCAAAAGGGTTTATTATGATCAAAATTACCCACTTTCCCCTTTGGTTAATCCTAAATCTTAATTAAGGTACCAAATCCAAAACTACCATTTTGCCCCTAGGACTCTCCACTTCATAACTCATCGAATATAACTCAGATGACTTTGAAATTTTTATGCTATCTCACTCATGGGTCAATAAAAGTATCAGAGAAGAAAATGTGATTTTTTCTAATTTTTATTTAATTTATATAATTATTTTAACTCAAAATATGATTTTCAATGTTAATTTATTTAGTTAATCAAAGTAAGTTTTAGTTCATGGGAAAATTATTGGAGGTTCAATTAGATCAGAGGACCACTTTGAAAAAAATTCATGATTTTTTAGATTATATTTTAATTATTTTAATTATTTATTGATTTTAGTGATTAATTAAATAGCAAACATATTTTAATTTAAAAAATTACTTACTATATATTTTTTTAAATCTCTCTAAGTCCAGAAAACTCAGAGAAATAATTTTTTTTTATTTTTGTGACTTTTATTTTATTTATTATAATTATTTTAATGGAAAATTAAGAAAAATACATTTTTGGCATTTAAAAATACCCAACTAAATTAAAAAAATTAGGAAAAATATTTAAAAGAGTCCCAAGTGATCAGGAAACAATTAGGAACAATTTGGTGCATTTTCATGTTAGTGCAATTTTAAATTATTTTAAATTATTTTTAATTTAAAAAGTAGCTAAAAAATAAACTATTTATTTTAAAATAATTTTATTTTTTCTAGGTGCCCTTGATCACAAGGAACTCAAAAATCACTTTTTATAATTTTCCTAATTATAGTTTATTTATTATATTTATTTTAATAAAAGAACCCCATTTTACTTGAAAAATTGATTTTTGTTATCAAATTTATTATAATTATTTTAATGCAAAAAATGTCATTTTTACTTAAAAAATAGACTTTAGTGATCAAATTAACTCAAATGAGTTTCAAATTTTTACAAAGAGTTAAAGTGATCATTATTTGCAGTGTGGAATCATGTTTTTTTGGTTAATTTTTTTAATTATATTATATTTATTTAATTTTTTTATGAATTTAACTCACTTAATTAGCTAGAAAATTATATACAAACATCAAAATACATTATATATATTTTTTAGAGTCTTCTAACCACAGGGAGCCTACCAAAACAAGTCCCATATTTTTCTGTTTAATATTTTAATTTATATAATTAATTTATGCAAAAGTGAACAACTAGGCTTGAAAATTAGGGTTTCAAAGATAGATATGCTCTCTAACCTTGGAAAAATCAGAGACATGCCTATTGACATGAGGAATCAACCCCTAAAGTTTTAAGCCATGGTGATTAACATTTACTTAATTATAATTAAAATAATCCAGAGGGTATTTAATTAATTAAAAATTAGAGACATGTCAAATAATTTTTATTTTTGCTCCATATTATTCTCCTCTATTCACTGAGCAAGCGGGTATTTTATTTTATTTTTATGATTTTTCTACACCAAGTTATGAATGTTTAAAGTTTATGTATTTATTTAAATAAAAAATATCCTATTTATCTACTTGTCCATGCAATGCTGACTAGATCCTCGGCGACTCTGAAAGTCCATGTGGTGTGTTGTCATTTGACGTCGCCTTCCATGTCAGCTGTCGTGTTGGCTGTGCTTTATGAAATATATCCTCATCTGACTCCTCCTCCACCGTTGAAACACGCGTGAATGAATGACAATCGTTAATCATCCCCATCTACTTTTATCGAGAACCATCCACATTAAAATTCTAAGATCTCTCTTGATACACAACAAAATTACATGGTATTTGTTCCTATAGCTTTATTTAATCGAGACGAACACATCCATATGGCTAAATACATATGGCATAAACATTCTTTTCACAATTAATGAAACCTAGGGGATTTACCTTATCCCAAGAGGTGAGCAGAAAAAGCCCTATATTTTGAACTCAAAATTGAGCTATGACAGTGGATTTTAATGGGGGAAAATGGTGAGATTGATCTTAGGAAGTCTTCGAGAAGCTCTGGAAGCAATTCAGTAGAGACCCATGAAGGTTTTCTGCACTCTTTATGTTTTGACAGTGGGAGGTGGTGGTTAAATAGACACGCACATGGTGGCCACCAAGGTTGGCCAATGGGCGGAAATGGATGCTTAGGTGGAGGGCTGAGCAGTGCCAATGGCCAATGGGGGCATGGGGGTGAGCAAACTCAGGGAGTTCCAATTTTGGGTTTAAGGCTTGGGGTGGCTTTTGGTTTTGATGTTTTCCGATGACTAGGCCGGCCAGCCAGGCTAGGGCTGGTGGCTAGGGTGATCAGGGGAGCCAGAGGAGGCTTAATGGTGATTAACACTGAGGTTTGATGGCCGGTGGCAAAGATCCACTTGGTTTAGCTACTTATGCGAAAAGAACCCTAATTCAAGGGACCCTTGGTCCATGGATCAACTAGGTTGGGCTAGGTGGATCTAGCTCGGTTCCTAGGGCTCAAATGTTTGCTGTGGTGACTATGGCTTGGTCAATTTCAATGAATTTGGTCAAGTTTGGGGGTTGGGTTCAAAATTGGGCTTTCGGTTTGAACTTAGGTCTAGGTTTGGTTTGGGCAAAGACTTGGGTCAATTTATTGATTGAATGAGCTTGGATAATTCTCATGAGAAGTTTCGAGAAGGAATTAGGTGATTTTGAATTAATTGGGAGGTTCAAATTAATGGAATTTGACTCATGGTCAATTTTGGAGCATTTGGGCTAGACTTGGGTTTGGATTGATCTATGGTTTGGGATTCGTTCAATTGGTGGTTCAAATTAGTTCAAGGGGTTGTGTTGAATAGTTTTGGATGTCAATTGGGTTGAAATTATGGAGCAATGAGGTTTAATTTGGTGACATTTGGGATTTTAAGGCAAAATTGGGAATTTTTATTTAGGTAGAATTTGGGCGAGGTTTGAGTTTAGGTTAAGACCAATTGAGGGTACAAATTGATCAAGGGGAATGTTATGAGGAGTTTGGAACTCAAAATTGGGGAAATCGGTTTGGTTATGTGGTTCATTTTGGGGAAATTTGAGTATACGACCAAAATTAAGAATTTTAAGTGGGCTTGAATTTGGTT
>NW_018224687.1:0-748 GCF_001263595.1 Phalaenopsis equestris | reverse complement strand
ATGGAAGAAAGTACAAAACTCAGGCTTGAAGAACTAAAGAGTCTCAAGAGAAAATGATTGGAAGCACATCAACATTTGGAGCTCTACCAGGCAAAGATGGTACAAGCCAGTGACAAATTGGTCCGTCCAAGGACATTCGAAATTGGTGACCTTGTACTCGTGCTCAAAGGACCTATTCTTGCTTGCCGCAAAATAGGTGGCAAGTTCGAGCCAACTTGGGAGGGACCATTTGTCGTTGAGAAGGTTTATACAGGAGGAGCCTACCAGTTAGTGGACTTCCGGGGCGAAAGACCCATGTTACCGATAAATGGACAGTACTTGAAAACTTATTATGCGACCTGATGCTGCTTAATGTCGCTTTTGCTTTGAAACTTTGAAACCTCGATTGTTTTAGGGTTATCTATATGGCCATATGTCTATGATCGGGTCCAAATTTTGTAATTAATCTCATATATAATGAAAATTTTGAGAAAATTTTGAACTTTACAGGTTCTCTTTTCTACTTTTGGATTTAAAAATGCCATTAAATTAAAACAAAACTTACACATAAAATGAGTAATCCTTTTCACCAAAATAAACTAAAATGTACATTAATAAATACTATATTTTGTTCTTGTTTGGCCCACTGACGTTTCTTTCTGTCATCTGCAGAAAAAATGTCAGGACAGATGCTGATCTTTGCCTTCCATAGATTTTGGCATGGATTTCAACCTGATTGATATGAACTATGACGGTCCTCTAATGGGCA
>NW_018224686.1:7254-7493 GCF_001263595.1 Phalaenopsis equestris | reverse complement strand
TACCTCTGGAGTAAAAGGTACCAACTTCCCTCTAAACATAACTCGATCGTCTTCAGCTTTTGGGAAATTTACATAAAACTCCCTCATAACAGAAATCACTGCGAGGACAGAGAAACAGCAGAACTGTTCCCACTATCGGTGGACTATCAGGTCTTCTACCTTGTTGACCTCACATTTGGTGGAGGTCTAGAAATTTCTTTAGTAGCCTAGGTCTAGCCATAGGACTTTCCTACTGACTA
>NW_018224686.1:4999-5297 GCF_001263595.1 Phalaenopsis equestris | reverse complement strand
TATCCCCTCACTCACGCTCCCGATCCTTCGCGAGCTCGCCATTTATGATGGCTTGATTTCATAGTATGTTTACCATATAGATGTGTTTCTCTCCTTAAGACGAACAATTTAAAAAAAAAGTCATCAAAATCCATTAAAAAATGAGAGAGATATTAAGGACGATTGAGCTCTTAGGGTTAGAATGAGAAACGGCTCTCGGTTAAGGCCATCGGGGACGATGAATAGATGTCGTCCATTCTCGCGTGTATGAAATGGATGGGGGGGAACAAGCCGGATGGTCCCCTGGCACGATATGGCG
>NW_018224686.1:4339-4959 GCF_001263595.1 Phalaenopsis equestris | reverse complement strand
AGCGCGCCGCGTGGCTGTTCGACGGATCTGATGATCCAGTCAGCCTGTGGTTTGAATAAATAAATAGGGGTATTTAATAAATTCAGAAAATAGCCCCTAAACCTCAAAAATCCATATCTTTGCATAAAAAATTTATAAAAATAAAATAGAAAAACCCTCTTGCTTAGTGAACAGAGGAGAATCATATGGAGTTATTTTCACATTAATTTGATGCATAAATTATTTTTAAAAAATGAATTAGGGTTAGGGGTTTTTCAATTCTCCATTCATGTTGGATTATCACCTTGACCACAAATTTTTATATGTTGTTGCCTCTGTCTAGGTGCACAATTTGAGCATTTTTCTAAAGACATAGGAGATCTCTAGATAGAGATATTAATTTTCTAAATTTCTTTACATTTTCTATTCAAATAATTATAGAAAATTGTATGTGGATTAGAAAATTCTATAAAAATTCATGTAAGTTTCCAATGGCCAGAGTAGTTTTAAGAAATAATTTTATGATTTTTAAGAATCAAAACATCACTGTTTTGAGCAAACCCTAATGTGCTTAAAACATTTAATTTGGAGTACATAGAGATCAAAATCACTTGATGTTTGTTCTCCACTGTGGCTCATGA
>NW_018224686.1:353-1519 GCF_001263595.1 Phalaenopsis equestris | reverse complement strand
CACCCTCAAATCTTGTGTTCATCCTTTGGGATAGATACAGGATTTGAGGTAAAGCGCTCTTTCATCTAAACTATGAAAATTTTGGGGTCAGTTTGACTTCATCTTTTTCAAAACTAAATTTTTTTTTAAAAAAAACATCATTTCGAAGCGGGCAACCAGATTTCAATTCCGATGACCGACAACTTCTTACGGGCAAACCCCCACACCAAAAATAGTGCCGACATACCTCTCCACCTGGAATTTTGAAACATCGCTTCTGAATCAATTATTGTGACTGCAGAGCGTCACAGTATCAATCCTGAGCTTTCAAACTAACAAACTTGCTCGAATTGAATGGGCTCTTTCCACTACTTTTCATTCTTGGTGTAATTCTACAAATTTGCTAAATTCCAAAAATAACTTTAAAAAACAAGTTTAAATCACTAAACTAAACTTCCAAAAGCACTAACTAAACTTCCCAAGCAATTTCCATAGAGTTTTCTTCAATTTTCATCATGAATAGTAAATTTTCAAAATCTGCCAGATGTGCTTAAAATATATGGTGAAAATCCAAAATTTTTGCATAGAAGTAAAGCTCTTACCTTAAGGAACTTGGATCTAGCAAATCTCACTCAATTCCACTAAGAAATCTTCAAATTCCACTTGCCCTAGCCTTCAAAATCGTGATTTTGAGTTGGGTAAGATGATAGGAGGTGTTAAAAATAGTATTTTTGAACTTAAAATTCACTTTTAGCCGTACGTGAACCAGTTTTTGTGGACCGGCGCTTAAGCACGGGTAAGTGACGCTTAGGTGCCTACCTCTCCGGTTGGCTCGCGCATAAGCGCAAGATGTGGAGTTTAGGCGCCAGTGAACAATTTTTGAAACGTTTAGTTTTAAGTAAAATACACTATTAGCCTAAGTAAACCACCCCTAAATGTTATCATAGCACATAAATGACTATTTTTACTTCCTATAACTCCCTTCTCTCTCAAAATTCTCCATAATAATGAATTCAATTTGAGACTAAAAATAACAAAAATTTTCACAAAAAATAAACTTATATTAATTCACGAACAACTACAAACACATTTAACAGTTAGTTCTCTCTCCAAATAGTCTTGGATGAGAAAATTTTCCTAAGTACAAAACACTTAACACACATTTACAATTAAACACATAAGTGACA
>NW_018224686.1:0-213 GCF_001263595.1 Phalaenopsis equestris | reverse complement strand
TAGAGATTGAAAAAAACGGCCGGTGGTGACGAGCTCTAATACTATCATCTGTGATCCACTTTTGCTTAATGAACATCGCCTTATCCGCTTCCTCTACATAACTGGTATGGCTAAATTGCATCTTAAGTTGCCACCCAATATGTTCTAAATGAGCATGCAATTCAAGCACCGTTGTTTCTAATACAGATATAGTATTCTCCTTCTTGTTGATCT
>NW_018224685.1:4207-7172 GCF_001263595.1 Phalaenopsis equestris | reverse complement strand
CACGGACACCCTACGGTGTCGTACTCCTGGAATGCAGTGCTTGGCCACGTTTGCACCGTTGCTCTTGAGAATAAGTACTGAACCAACTGGGAGAGAAATTTCCACAGCCCCTCTGAATTCACCAAGGCCGATTACATCGATTTCTTTTCCAAACAGAATATTGCTCTTACTCATGAATCAGACCGTGCAGAAAGGCCTCACAAAGTCATGATGGTCAATGTGCGGGGGAATACAGTCACCTTCTTCATAAATGTTGTTGATGCAACTGTTAGGAATGCAATTGGTGGGTAGGATATTAGACTTGAACATTATCTTTATCATCCAGTTTATCATCGGAGCTAACAGATCCACTTGGTCGTATCTGAGTATTCGAGGCGGATTCCCCTGTCGTCTCTGTCTGTTGTTTGTAAAATTGTAGCAACAACCGCACTGGATGGTGATTCTTCCCTTTCCTTGCATCCATTTCTTCAGCTCGAAATATGTTCTTTCCATAAGAAAGCCCGCTCAACCTCGATCTCTTAAATAGAAGATGCAGTCCAAAATTCCAAAATGTTTCTTTCATCAATTTCAGAGAAAACCCTGGTATATAGCTCAAAGCCTTCCAATATGTTGATAAACTTTCCTTAAACCTCTTCATAGAACTCAAATTCTCTTTTGTTTACCTTTCTTATTTAGTAGTATTCTACCATTCCGGGAGTTGGCAGTTGCTTGGGGCATTCCTTCCTCCGAGCCTCGACGAGAATCCAAAGGACGAGAATCCAAAGCGGTGCTGGCCGATCCGGAATATGAGATTCAGCCTCAAGCGGGATGTATGATCCTGGGCTTCATCCGTCCCCAGTGGGACATACGGCTAATTTGCCACGGAATCTGGAGCCTGAGAGTCGTTGGAGCTTGTAGTGTATTCTTCTAAGGTACTGAAACGTTGTAGATGTAGAACGTTGCAGTCCGGGCATTCTACAAATGCGCCCGTGACTGATGTCCTGGCTGGTATCTTGACGTTGCATATTGGGCAACCTATGTACAAGATTCTGGGACCGGGAGTACATTTGATTTTGTCAAAAAACCTGACTCTTCATCTGTAATGGGCAGGCTGGTAGAAGTTTCTCTCAGATCTGGATCGTGGATTTGTCCCTCGGGAATGGGGGTAAGAAAACCGCTCACATTTCTTTGGCGTTTGCGTTCCTGTCACAGAAAGGCTCTCTGTTTCATTTGACTTGCATTTCTGCGTTGCGTCCTGTGGAGTGGAGTATTTGGTAGTTGTTCACTGTGGGCAGCTATTAAGCCCCTTGTTGGAGTAGCTATCATGGAGGGCAGTCGGCTGGGCCCCTCCATCGGATCTTGTTATGCTATCACATTTTTACCTTTGCATGACACATTGTCTTGAGTGGTTACCCTCAACAGTGAAGGCAGTCCCTCCTTTTTTTTTACTGCTGACTACATCCATTAGAGGACCCTCATAGTCCATATCAAATTGGTTGAAATCCACGTTGAAATCTATGACACCTCCTTGTGGTACCATCTCTTCATTTAGTGTGAGGTTCCAGCCGTCCTAGAAGGTAAAGATCAACCTCTGTCCTGACATTTTTTTGCAGACGACAGGAAACACGTCAGTGGACCGAAGCTTGTTGAAATGCATGTTGGAATCTATGACACCTCCTTGTGGTGCCATCTCTTCATTCAGTGCGAGGTTCCAACCATCCTGGAAGACAATGATCAACCTTTGTTCTGATATTTTTCTGCAGACGACAGAAAGAAACGTCAGTGGGCCGAAGTTTGGCATGAACAAGAACAAAATAGAGTATTTATTAAAGTAAATTTTAGTTTCTTTTGATGAAAAGGATTACTCATTTTATGTGCGAGTTTTGTTTTAATTTAATGGAATTTTTAAATCAAAAAGTAGAAAAGAGAACGTGTGAAGTTCAAAAATTTTCTGAAAACTTTCATTATATATGAGATTAATTACAAAATTTGATTCCGGTCATAGACATATGGCCACATAGATAACCCTAAAACAATCAAGGTTTCAAAATTTCAAAGCAAGCAGAGGCAAGCAGAGGCAGGCTGCGTAATAGGTTTTCAGGTATCGTCCATTTATCGGTAACATTGGTCTTTCACCCCAGAAGTCCACTAACTGGTAGGCTCCTCCTGTATAGACCTTCTCAACGACAAATGGTCCCTCCCAAGTTGGCTCGAATTTTCCACCTATTTTCCGGCGAGAAATAATAGGTCTTTTGAGCACAAGCACGAGGTCACCAATTTTGAATGTCCTTGGGCGGACCAATTTGTCATGGGCTTGCACCATCTTTGCCTGGTTGAGGTCCAAATAAATGTTGTTGTGCTTCCAATCGTTTTCCCTTGAGACTTTCCAGTTCTTCAAATCTGAGTTTTGCGCTGTCTTCCGTTGTGAGTTGATTGGCAATGAAGACTCTGAGAGATGGTGTTTGGATTTCTAGTGGTAGCACGACCTCGGTCCCGTACACGAGCATATAAGGTGTACACTGGTGTACACTGAGTGGGAGTCACTGAGTGGGAGTCCTGAAATTCATCCGGTAGGCCCACAAGGCTTCTAATAGTATTTTATGCTAATCCTTTTTTTTTTCATCCAGCGTTTTCTTCAAAATTTGTACTAGTGTCTTGCTGAAAGCTTCAACCAGACCATTTGCTCTGGGATAGTAAATTGTAGAGTATTGCCAATTTATTCGATAAA
Organism: Phalaenopsis equestris; assembly: GCF_001263595.1. NCBI lineage: Eukaryota > Viridiplantae > Streptophyta > Magnoliopsida > Asparagales > Orchidaceae > Phalaenopsis > Phalaenopsis equestris. Next base: position 4,465 of record NW_018224685.1, on the reverse strand, counting down.
GGCTGTCCCACTGTCAGAAATTATTCTTCGTGGTACTCCGAAATGGTAGATGATTTGGCTTTTAAAGAATTAAAGGACGTGCTATGCCGTAACCTCTCGTAACGGTACTGCTTTGCGCATTTGGAGAAGTAATCCGTAGCGGCAAGTATAAATATGTGTTCTTTGGAAGATGGAGGGTCTATCGGGCTTATTTTGTCCGTGCCCCAAGACTCAAATGGCCACGAGGCGACAGTTGGGTGTAGCACATTCGGAGGCTGG